>NC_057799.1:10205550-10221282 GCF_018294505.1 Triticum aestivum | reverse complement strand
AAAAGAAAATGATGGAAATGTCAAAAAATAAAATAAAATAAGTTTCCCATGTGATATGTGGTCTAGTTGTTGGGAAAATTAACAAATATGAATTTCGACTTTATTTGCAAAATCTCTCTGGAATTTCTTAAAATGGGCATAACTTTTGCATACGAACTCGGATGAAAAAGTTTTTTATATGAAAAATCATCTACTCGAAAAGTTACATCCGAATTTAACCGGGGGGAACCCCGTTAAACATTTTCAAAATCCTCAAAAACCTAATAGAAAAAAGTTACGGGGCTTTTAAGATCTGGAGAGGCAAAAAAATTCAAAAAATTTCAAATTGTGGTCAAACTGTGGTCAAACAATGGTCAAACTAATTATTCTAGAATATTAGTGTTACTAAATAATTATTTCAGTTTTTTTGAATTTTCGTCAAATCTGGTCAAACCGTGGTCAAACTGTGGTCAAACAATGGTCAAACTAATTATTCCAGAAATATTAGTGTTACTAAATAGTTATTGTTTTTTAAAACAATAGTTTCAAACTCAAACAGTGAAACGTGTCACTTCATGCTCAAGCTAAATTCCTGAGGGTTAATAGAATTGACATCTTACTATTGTCAAGAAAACAACAAGTGCAGACTTGGAAACGATGGAGAATGGAACTCGGAAGTTAAGCGTGCTCAGGCTGGAGTAGTGAGAGGATGGGTTACCGTCCGGGAAGTTAGATGATTTGGAATGATGAGGGGTGATTAGAGATTAGAGGATAAATTGAGCAGTGATGAGGGGTGGTGATTAGAGATTAGAGGTTAAAATAATTCAGAAATTTGAAAATAAAAAAAATTCGCAATTTTTTTTTCAAAAAAACAATATCACAAAATTTCCTTTAGTCCCGGTTGGTAACACCAACCGGGACTAAAGGTGGAGCTCCAGGCTGCGTCCACGTGGACGGCCTTTAGTCCAGGTTCGTGTAAGAACCGGAACTAAAGGGGGGAGGCATTAATAATGACCCTTTAGTCCCGGTTCAAAAACCGGGACTAAAGGCCCTTACCAACCGGGACAACCGGGACAAAAACCGGTACTAAAGGTGATTAGAGATTAGAGGTTAAAATAATTCAGAAATTTGAAAATAAAAAAAATCGCAATTTTTTTTCAAAAAAACAATATCATAAAATTTAACACCAACCGGGACTAAAGGTGGAGCTCCAGGCTGCGTCCACGTGGACGGCCTTTAGTCCCGTTTCGTGTAAGAACCGGAACTAAAGGGGGGAGGCATTAGTAACGACCCTTTAGTCCCGGTTCAAAAACCGGGACTAAAGGCCCTTACCAACCGGGACAAAAGCCCCCTTTTCTACTAGTGCATCAGCATGTGTTAACAGGATCATAAGCATGTGTATGAGTAAAATGACAGAGACAAGAAGATATGTTTAGTTACAGTCTTACAATTGATGCTTTGTAACTATAGATAACTGAAAAATGATTACAGTAGATGTACAGAATTTGTAGGCTCCATTTGTAACTACAGTACTCCTTTCATTTGTTTGAAATTTTCAGTACATGTCACTGTAGCATGATAAAAATTCCAGTTGGAACTAAAGATGCAGTACACTAAATTACTCAAGTCGTGCTAAACAGCAAGTCTTATAGTAAACAACTGGAGTTAATTACTTACTCTACTACTAACAGCAAGCCTCTACACTAAATTACTTACTCTATTACTACAGTAAACAACAAGATTAACCGAAAAGGTTTCCATTAGTTTTAATTAAACTAAAACCCTTCTTTAATTATAATTAAAGGAAAGGTTTCAATGTAATTTAATTAAACAAATAAATTTAGTTAATTAATTAGAGTTACTGGATTGAATTATGTTAACAAGACTATCAAGAAGAGATACTGGACTGAAACAAGCTAGCAGCATCATGACATACAGGGCATATCAGTCTTGACAACAAACCACCAAGAGCATCTCAGAGCACCACATGGACCTCACTCGGTATGACTTTGTTGCACTAAAATATTACAGATCAAGAAGAGATTCTAGAAATTTTAATTGAATTCAATTAAATTTGTGCTACTGCTGCTGTTATAAAACTACTGAAACTAATCATGCAACAATTAGCATGAGATACAAGTAGCACTAAGCACCAAGATTACTACACCAAGTCAAATTTAAGCTACTGAAAAATGGTGGAAGATTCATGACAAGAATAACAGTAGCAGAAGCTTCATGTGTGAAAATACTGAAGCTTCATGTGCAAAATTACTCAAGCTTTATGTGCAAAATTAACAGTAGGTGCTGGAGCTATTCCAAAATTATCACAAAATTTAAGCTATCATCCTGTTGCAGAAATAAATTCAGTCCAGGCCCCCGTCATCTGTCGGGCTGCCGCCAAGCTCCAGCCCCTCCAGCAGTGACCACAAGGTAAACAACCATACCTGCAGATTACAGGTAAACAGTTAAGATCTGTTTATGACATGTCATTGCGTGTACGCAAAGAGGATCACTGAGTTTATTTACATGATGGAGGTTGGACTTGTGCTTGAACCAGCGCAGGTTCACTGAGTCCCCCCCCCCATGTCGCTCGTGAACCCCACATGCATGAGCCAGAACAAGCTAGTAAGACACTAGCAGTAGAGCAACCATAATATGAAGCAAACAAAGGAACCACAAGGTAATTCTACTAATTTTATTAAAACAACAATGGCAATTTTAGGCAGTGTGCTTGATCTCTTTATTTGATTGCTTTATTAGAACACGCCTTGTTGTTCTCTGAATCTCTGAATCATTTGATTGCTTAGTCTCTTTATTTCTTCCTCAATATTAATAGCAGGAGCAACCCATTTCAAAGAGAAGGGTTTCAGAGTAGCTTTGTTAGAGGCTGACCAAATGGCCCTGATATGTCTAAACTGGTGTTTATCAGAATCAAACTGTGCAGTGTAAATCATTGTGAGCACCATGCGTGCCATTCAGAACATGATGGGCAGTGGCAAATTGCCAACAAGCAAACATTAGGGGTAAATCACAGACTGAATTTCAGGTAGAAATACTACTATGAAGAACTGCACGTGCTTTCTGAAAGTAAATGCATGAAGAATTCAGGATAACCTAAAGCGAGAGCTCCATTCCAGATACACGTAGCAGTTCACTCCTTCTGCCCCGCGTGGATGTGGTCGAGGAGGACGTTGCTGCAGTTGTGGTGGAACTGCGGACGTACTGCACACCCCAGGACGTAAATCTAGTCCATTTGAGCACTGTTAAGGCAGAGGCCGGATCAGGCTGGGGGCAAGAAGAGGGGTGGGAGACAAGATCGGGATGGGAGGCAAGGAAGTACCATGACGAGGTCGTCGCTAAGCGCGAGCACGGAGTCGAGCGTGTCGGGGCGGAGATCCGGGACGGTGAACTGCGCGCGGAGGAGGGAGTGAGCCCCCCGGTCCCGACGGCGTAGAAGAGGTCGGCGCCTTGCCGGACGGCGTCGCCGACCGCGTTCGCCTCGGGCAGGAACGCCCCCGAGGTGGCCACCAGGATGGACGCGGCGGCCGTGACCAGCCCGGCCCGGTACAGCAGCACCTCGCACACGTCCGCGTCGTCCACGGACCGTGGCCGTAGCAGCCGAGCAGGAGCTCCCAAATCTCTGTCTGTGTGTGCGTATGGATCGGGATGCGGAGCGAGGTGGGAGGGAGGGAGTTCCTGCCGGATCTGGCCACGACATGAGTAGCCCGAGTGGATCTAGGAGGAGAGGGAAGGGGCTGCCGGTGATGAGGTTGGAGGTCGTCGGTGCGACTGGAGAAGAGGACGGCGGCGGATTGGGTTGGGGCGGCGGCGGATTGAGATCTGAGGGAGGGAGAGGGCTAGGTTTGGCAGCCGTGGGTGCGTGGGAGAGAAGGGGAAGGTCGACGTCGGTGGGTGAGGAGGACAACGAGGTCGGCGGTGGGTGGGAGAGGACGGGGAGGAGGTGGATCGGGAGGGGCCGGGGACGGGGAGGAGGAGGTGGCGGCGGCGGCGAGGAGATTGGGAGGAGGGAGGAGGGGTGCGATGGGGGGAGGGGTTTGATCTAGGGTTGGGGGTGCGTGGGGTATCTCTTTTTATTTTTCTTTTTTTCTGTAGATAGATGGATGGATGGATGGATGTGGGATGGAGAGATGGATGGATGGATGGACGCCATGTCATCGATCCGTGGGAAGAGCCTTGATTGGTTCGGAAAATCAGTCATTTAAAATAGTTTCTAAGTACTAAAAATTGGGGAATTTTGTGAAGCAACTATCAAAATATTTTGCAAAACGGCACAACTAAATTTTTCACTCAAGTTAGACCCCATTTTTATGGATGATCACCGATTTGCATGCATTTTTTATCCTTCTAGATATTTTTAATCATTTTCTTGTGGCAAAAATGGTTTTTTTGTGAAGAACCTACCAAATATTTGTTGTAAAATTGGACCAAATAAATTTTCTAAAATACTAGGCCATATTTAATGCACAATTTACCAAATGGTTGGGTGTCAAACGTTTTGATCCACCTCTGGTGAAAAAGACAAATTCCCGCCGATTCAGCAAGAAGCGGGTCGGATTTGAACTGTAGCTGCCTCATAGTTTGCTCTTTATTTTTTCCAAAAATCATTTCTAAGTACATAACTATCTATTTAATCAGAGAAACATCAAAATGTTTCCAAGATTCAACAACTAGCTAGGAACGGTCAAGCCCGCCGTTTTGACCGCATTTTGAAACGGGCATAAAAAATTCAAAAAAAATCAAATAATTGGAAAACCTTCGCATTGTGTCATCATATGTGACCAAGTTTCCAGGAAAAATAACAAACTTGTAATACGACAATTATTTTAAAAAAGTGTTCTCAGAAATGAGCTATCATGCGTGAAGATTCATGGCTTTCAAGCCAAATGATCAATCTTATGGCCACATTCATGGCATAGTTTGTTCAAATGATCTCATATTGTGCACAATGGTGCATCTTGGAATTCCGAACAATGTTGCCTATGGGGGTTTTCATTTTCTTTGCACGGAAAATTCATTTTCCATTTTTCGAGTGCCCGAAATGAGGCTTTTTTTGAAGGAACTACCAAATAATTGTTGAAAAAATGGACCAAATCAATTTTATAAAATACTAGGCCATGTTTAATGCACAATTGACCAAGTGGTTGGGTGTCAAAATTTTTAGTCCACCTCTGGTGAAAAAGACAAATTCCCGTCGATTCAGTAGGAAGCGGGTCAAATTTGAACTGCAGCTGCCTCATAGTTTGCTATTTATTTTTTCCAAAAATCATTTCTAGTTACATAAGTACCTATTTAATCATAAATACATGGTTTGGTGGTGATACGTCGAGGTTTGGACGGTGGCCGAGGGCCCCAACTCTAGAGCGCGTAAACTCGCATGCCCGCCGCGTGGTCACCGCGTGACCGTGGCGCCTAGGCATGTCTAGTGGGTTGGGCACTCCCCAGGTAGGTGCTATGAAGAAAATCACAACATAAGATTCTCACGAGGAGACCGATCGATGCTCAAACATGAATAAGCAGGTTTGATTAGCGATACGGGAAATGCACATGGCTAATGGGCATGAGTTTTGGCTGAGGATGATCAGTTACTAAGAAGACCGTCTTCACAAATTTTCAGCTCAAAAGGAGGAGCCTAGGTGGTACTTGCTTTGCAAAGTACCACACTGGACATAAATACGAATGTTGAAGCTGGGCTCAAAATAATAAATGGATTGAGCTGGCATTTGGTGGAGGGTGGTTATTTGGGCATAGGAAAGCACTTTAGAAAATGGATACCATTTGGACATGCCAAAGTGGTACTTCCTTCACAAAGTGTTTTTCTGAACAGAATAGGAAAATGAATATTTTTGAACTAGGCAAGGAAGGTTTTTTACATATTTGATGAATGTATGACCCAAAGAATTTATGAGATTTTTTTGGAAATTTTGGGAATGAAAGAAATATAGGCTGCTTCACAACCTAGGGCAAAAACTGCCACATGCACATAACACATAGGCAAAACTGATGAGGTGTCGCCTACTCATAGCAACCCACCACAATTTACAAGGTTATGACCATCTATATTGGTCATGATCAGCTAGAAATAAGGCAGCGGACCAGTTCTATCTGCTTTATGACCCTTTCGTGTAAGGAAATTACGACCTTTGTGACCAAAATGGTCGTTATAGTTTAGGGTTTGGAGCCCCCCGAACAACTTTTGACCAATTGGTCTGAAATGGTCATAGATCTATGACCAATTCTTCCAGGGTCACTCACAGAAGGTCACTAGTTGACATATTTCTTGTAGTGGTGAAGATGGAACCAGGCAGAGAGCCTGTTGATCTAAACAAAAAGACTAACAAAATTACAACGAGAAGCAGATCATAGCAAATCCCAAGTACCTTTGCTTATCCCAGAAGAAATGGAATCGTATGGTCCCTGAAATTCAAATAGTACTGGATTGTGGGAAACTCACTGAAGCGCCGCGGCGTGAGCGGCGTGGTCGGCCCTCCTCCGGCCGCGTGGTGTTCCAAGGCGGCTCATCGCAGAGGTGCCGAGGTACTCGGAGCCGACCTAGTCGCTCCTCTCCCATCCCATCCCACCCTTGCGCTGCACGCCCACGGCGACCAATCACAGCCGCGAGCAGGGACGGGGATGCTATGCGCCCAGAATACGGGCAGCTCGCTCGGCGACGCGGTGGCCGGTCCGAGCGACGGCGGCGAGGCGCCGAGGATTGGTCGCCAGTCGGCCTCCGCCATCGCCATGGGAGGTTCGGGAAGGAGGAGATTGGGGATCGATTCCTACTGAGAGGCTCCGACGACTGGGCCCCACGAATCAGCCCCAATTTCAAAGTATGTTTATTATCACCTAAAAAAGTACTTATTTTTATTATCAAAAAACCATAGTACTAGGAGTAATAGGTAGTACGTCATGAAATGAAATATGTTTTCAGAGTATGTTTATTTCGGATGTTGATACTATTCGTATAAATTTAGTCAAAGTTTTAAAAAATTGACTTGAACACGGTCCAAATAGTACAATATGATTTATTGACAGAGAGAGTATTCAAGCATGTAGGAATGCACGATTGTGAATCCTTAGGATTCTCGGCCAACATCTGTATTACTTATTTAGATACATTATAACTAAGCATTTTTTCAGCCCTCTCAGCCATTAGCATTTATATGCGTTGGACCATCGATTTTGAGCATTTTTGACCGTCAGATTTGCTATGAACCGTTACTAACCACTCGCTATCAACGACCGCGTCCCGTCCTGGGCCGCTGCTCCGGTGGCTTTTTCGGGCGTCTCGGGTTAATTGGGCCGAATGAGCCCGTTGCAGCCTCCGCTACGTGGTGAAGCCATCGTTCGCCTCCCACCCTTCCCCTCGCGTGGCGGCTCTTCCCATGGACGGCCGACCTAGGTCGCGACTAAAGTCGGAGCCACGGATCCCATGGCGACTGCACTGGGTTCGGACAGGGCCTCGCCGGGCGACGGCATGGGGTCACCTCAATTGCCTCGTCCGGTTCGGTTGAGCGGCGCGGCGGGATCGTGTGCGGTGAAAGGCCGGTAGATCGATGCAATCTCCAGCAAGGGAACGGGAAGCGGTGGTGCGGCTGTTCAGCGCGAGAGACGCCCCTCTCTTATGCAGATGCCTACAGTTTTGAGGGAGGTCTCGTACTCTCGTATCGTATCTTGATTTCAGTTTCACAACCCGTCCGCCCATGCATTTGAGACCATGTATGATGACCTTATTCCAGTTCGATGGCCAGCCATTGATGCATTTGACAGCCGCCAGCAGAGAGAAGGACAACGACTAAGGTGTATCGCGGAACTCTGCCCTGCCCACCTAATTCCAGTTCATGACCAAGGCTGCTAACGCCGATTCTGACTTCAACGGCGACCAAGCGTTAGGATTATCCCTCCGGTTCTACCAATTTTTGCAGTTGTTGTGTTCACGTTGCCTTTGTTGCCCGGTGATCAGTAAGCATCCATGTTTCCCTTCCCCTCTCATGTCAGATGTAAGATTTTTGGTACAAGGTACTGTGGTTGAGTTTCTAAATTACAATACTAATTTTCAGGTCAGTTATGCAACTAATTTTTCAATGCCGTGCAGATTCAGTTTCAAATATGGGGATTCTAATGTGGATATTTGATTGAAAAGAAAGGAACATGGAAGGACGAGATAGAGGGTACCGGGGAGCTCGGCCTACACTGCAACTTTCCGTAATGAAAATCATGATTACTTTCCTTTATCCAACAGGTTTATTCTGATGACACTATTTCTCATGGCGGCTTTTCTTTATGGGGAATTGGTGGAAAGGTTTATTCTGATGACACTATTTCCCATGAGACATAGACTCCGATACAAATCAACCTGTGATCACGCTTAGTGCTGTTGGAGCTGTCTTTTCGCTACTGAGTAGCTAGATATGTAACAGTAGTGAGTGACTGGTCCATATCTTAATTAATCAAGCCACTATGACATTACTTTTTGTTAAGTATGGTTGATGGCTTCCATGCGCACCCCTTTCTTTCCTTTTTGTTTTCTAATGAAGGGAAAAGGTGCATAATATTCCAATCTGGCACACCTACTACAATCCACTTTCTAGTGCCATCCACCTCGTACAGCAGCAGTTGCATGATCTGGAATTAAAGCATTAGATGTTTGGATAGAACCTTCAAAGTACACACATATCCTATTGTTGAGTGATCTCGTATGGTCCTAGTAATAACAAATGTTCATGACAATCATGATTTCCTCCACGCCAGAGTGAATAATTATATTTCCAACGGGGACTGGTTTGCCAATATAAATAAATAGAGGAGGGCAAGGTTGTTCTTTGAGAAATGATTTCTGATGGTAGATTCGTAATTTCTTTTGGTTCTTGCGGGTGCATATTGAATTCATGCTCCACCCAACTCATCGAAAAGTCCGAACTGATGGAGCGAGGTGTGCAAAATATTTCAACACTCCCCTCATGTCTAGCCTATTTTAGTCCTTAGACGTGGGATCGATGTAGGCCGCAGAATCTTTTTTTTTTAATGTTGGCGATGGCAGGTCAGACCTCATAGCTATGATACCATTTTTAATTCATGCTCCAGTCAACTAATCCAAAAGTCCGAACTGATGGAGAGAAGTGGGCAATATATTTCAACAGCTGAGTATTCTGTGGTGAAACACTGAAACTAGAGATAGAAGGCAATTGAAGAGGTTTTTCTTTAGAGGAAATTGCGGAGTTTTTTACGAGGACGAGATTTTCTAGACTGATGCAGACCAAGGTATCCTAATGCTTGAGATCATAACCTACTACTGCTGGGGCCATCTTCTATACTGAGTAGGTAGATATGTAGCAATCATGAGTGATTGGTACATGTTTTAATATACTAAACCACTGACATCACATTGTACATTGAACTAGCACATCGCTTTTTTTTTTGTAATAAAGAAGAAATGGGTGCATATTATTCCAATTGGGAATTCTGGTACTTAAGAACCAGCCAGGCACTGTCCTAAATGCCACCATCTCTCTCTGCTGCGACTTCATGCTTGGACTTTGGTACTAGCTAGTGTTTCCGTTACAGGTATCGCCACTTCCTCTCGTCACATTTCACTGCACTCTATATTCATTTCGATTATTGATTGTACCTATGCCACTTACTTTGGCCTGTCTTACCAGCATATAGTTTCTTATGAGTCATTAAAACATTGCGGTAAATCCATTAGCTTATACTGATCTTCATAGGACCCAGTGTTGAGCTCCTGTTACCAGAAATAAATTCCCAATTTCCCATTGCAGCTACGCTCCTGCTCCAGGCCGCAGAGGGGGGATTCACCCTCCTGGCCTCCCTGCCGTTGGTCTGACCTGGCCAGGTGTATACAATGTAAAAATAATATAAAAAGTAGAATCCCTGTAGCAAAATATACAGAATTGCACACCTGTCTTCTTACCAAAGGGATTTGTTGGTGCTTTCTTTGCTAGCTTGGCATCACTTATGACTGTAGTGCACTCCTGTTCATTTGCCATCTCTTCAGAATTGCCATGCATCTGTTTTTCGTTTTTCAGTCCTGTCACCAAAGTTGTTGCAAGCAGTGCGACTAGAATCAAGGATGCCATAGCCGTCGACACGAAGATGCCAATAAATTTTGACTGCTGTTGTCTGCTCCCGGTAGCAAAGGCTCCCATAGGTACTTGTTTGCCAGAGTGATACAATAGTTCAAACAATTTTGCTAATTCTCAGACAACCCAATATTATTGCAATCTCAGTGCCTAGGTGCACGGGTTGACACAAGTTAACATAATCACGACAGTGGTTGCTTCTCAGCCATGCAAAGTGTTACTCCCTCCGTTCCAAAATATAGTGCTTCCTCTATTTCCGTGCTTCAACTTTGATCATAAATTTATCCAACGAGACCGACTGCGGCGGGAGCAAAAGTTATACCAATGAATTCGTGTTCAAAATAAGTTTTCAATTAAATAATTTTTTCTCCCGACGCAGTCGGTCTCGTTGGTTAAATTTATGGTCAAAGTTGGACCTCGAAAAGCGCGGGCGCACTATATTTTGGAATGGAGGGAGTACTATCTTCTAACCATGGTGCCGAAAAACCCTAGACGATACAAATACAATTACTTTGATACTAGTGAATGTAACCCTAAATAATATAATCCTTGTAGCAAAAAGGAAAACATACATAATTCCAAACCAGGCATTTTTTTTATTAAGGTACTCCCTCTGTAAAAAATATAAGACCTTTTAGATTACTACATGTTTAGAAAATGTGGACTCGTAGTAAAAAGATCTGAAATCGTGTCTTCTGTAAGAGGTTTATTACAATTGTGTTTTTCATAGTACGGTAGATGTGCGGCTCATAGTGGCTTAAATTACAGTTCTGTATGAGGATAAGGATAAATATTCTGATACCCCTATAACAACCAAGATTGGAGCACAGAATCCTAGGGAGTATGCACATATCTCTATGAAATCTGCACATGCTTGCACAGTTGACTAGCCAGCCAGTGGATGCTACACAGCTAGTTGAACAGTATAAAATTAGCCAAACCGTTTTCATGGGACAGCTTCCTTGTGTTACGGTAGCTGCTATCTTGATCACATTGTACATATTCCTTTCTAAACGAGCTTAACTCATCAACTCATCGACCATCCAACCTGCACGCCGGCCTGTATGTTATCTTGGACCATAGCTCGTCCTGATCTCTCAAGCATGCAACATTCATCATCTAGCTAGTTGTAGATGCATTGGGTACGTGCCTAGTTAGATTGCATATGCGATATGTAATCATATATATGATTTTGATTGCAGCGCAGGAGATTGATCGTGCCACCGATTAATGGAAGAACCGGGATGGGAGAATCGGGTGGCCCAGTTGCTCAATTTATGGGAGATCCGGGTCGCGGTCCTTTCGAGCTTCGTCGCACATCTTCTACTCGTGCTCCTCTCCAGCATCCGTCGGCGTAAAGCCTCTGGAGTGCTGATGCTCATCCTTTGGCTGGCGTACCAGTTCTCCAGCTGGGTCGCTCCATACACTCTCAGCAACCTGTCCCTCAGCAACACTTCGTCGTGGAGGCAGCAGCTGGTGGCCTTCTGGACGACGTTCCTCCTGCACCATCTCGGCGGCGCTGATAACATCAGCGCCTTCTCCCTGGAGGACAATAAGCTCTCTGCACGCGAAGCACTTAATGTCATCTCCCGGGTTGCTGGAGCCAGCTATGTGCTATACAAGCATGTGTACATTGGTGGTGGAGGCGGGACTTTGATCCAGGTGTCCATCATCATTTTCGCCATGGGTGCTGCCAAGTACGTGGAGAGGGCATGGGCGCTGTGGCAAGGCAACTTGGGCACTTGGGTCAACCTGGACCCACGCATTCTTGCATGCTAGGCCACATTCCTGGCTTCACCATGTGGTTTTGTGCTCTGGGAGATGGCGCCGGCACCGTCATTTCATTGTTTCTTTGGATCTTGGGAGGCTACGCCTCACGGGCCCTCCAAGGAGCCCGAGCAGCTATAGAAGGTGGTCCGGCACTATTGGGCAGTACAACTTGCTGCAAGAGTGCACACGGAAGATCGGTGTTTGTAGCAGAGCAGCGAAGGCGATTGGAGTGGAAGATGTTTGGAATGAATACCAGCACTCCAAAGGACACAAGTTTTCACAGGATGATGTCAAGCGAGTGGTGTTCACAAGGGTAAACAAAGTTCTGAGGTCAACATATGAGGATGACAAGGATGGCCGCTATCCCATGGAGAACAAAATGATGTTCTGGGGTCAATTGACAACCAAGATGCGCCCGAAGGAACTGAAAAGATTTCGTCTGGCATTTGGTCGTGAGTTCCAGGAGGACATCCTTGTCTGGCACATTGCCACCCAAATTTTCCTCGTCTGTCGCAGCGATGAGCAGTTGGTGATCCATGACAAGAATGCAGTTACACATGCAAAGGCGATTGAGGCAATGTCTAAGTACCTCATGTTCCTGACGGTTGTGCGCCCATACATGCTACCCGGTTTTACACTCCGCAGCCTGGACGAGGTAACCCTCAAAGCTTTAAGAGACGTATGGAACAAGTCTGAGATGTCAGACATTGGTTCTAGTTGGACCACTGGAGAGAAGAAGCTTTCTAGGACCCTTGTCAATAGGAAGGAAGACGACGAGTGGGGTTTCGGAAATAGGGGAACTCGTCTGGTCTCAGACGGGGTTAATATTGCAGTGAAGCTGCTTACGGCTGATCGTTCAGAGATGCCGAAACTGCTGGAGCTTGTCTTCAACATTTGGGTGGATAAGCTGCTGTATGCAGCCACCCGATGCAGCAGGGAATCGCATGCCAGGCAGCTCGGCCATGGCGGTGGCCTCACGACCATCGTGTGGATTATGGCAGAGCATGCTGGCCCGTTTCAGATTGGCCAAGATGGTCCAGATGAAAAAGAGGAATCCGGTGGCATTGGAGATTTGGTTGGTGGCATTGGAGATTTGGTCGGACTGGCGTTTGACCTCCCCAAGCCATCACCGCCAGACCCTGAACCAGCCAAGGAGATGCCCCAGCCACACAAACCTATGTGGCCTCAACCGCCATCACCATGGGATCCGATGTATAGGCCAATGTTTGGAGACGGCGGACATATGATGCCGCCACCAAAAAAGGAGGAGCCTAAGCCCCCTCCCCCTGAACCCATGCCACCACCGAAGGGTCTGCCCCGGCCGGAGTCCGGTGAACGTGAAGACACCAAACCTACACGGGCTGGAAGGTATTCTACGCTCTATCCAGTGGACTGACGCCGTTCATCTCTCACGGGAAAACAATTGTGTCTCCTCCCTTAATTGCCTATAAGCTATCCACTCCAAAAAATATTGTAGTCATTTAACTATTTTTACGGGCTGGGCACCCAGGCAATTGTCTGCCTTATCTTGAACTTAATTATGATGTATTTTAGTATTTCGTCCATTCCAAAATATGAGGTGTATTAATTTTTCAAAAAGTGTTTTTTTATTACTATAACTTTTTATAGAAGGTTGTGGATTCATTAACTGGTGATCATGTGTTTCCATTTGCAGTTTCTAAGTGGTACATACCTTTGTTGGTTCTTGCAGGTTAGGTGTATGGCAGATTGATTATTTGGTAACCAATTATGCGGCTGTGGCATAAAACGCTACCACCAGTGTTGGTAGTTTATTTGCATGCGCGCAGTATATTGAATGAAACACGAATATCTTTGCTTTCTCTATACCGTAAACATGTCTCTCTTCAGTTCAGCACCCTTTGTTCTTACTCAACTTTTGGTCTCTTAACGTTAACTGCCCATTACTGTGGAATTTCCTGTTGTTTTCATGGCCGGAAGACATGAGGGCGTATATCCTCTCCTTGTACTTTGGTAACATCCACAACTTGACCAGAGTTGAAGCTGATTGTAGGCTTTTCTTGGATCATGGAAATGTTCATCATCTATATCTTGTGCCTGTGGTGGCTACCAGGTTATATATGGAGTCACTTGTCTGATACTACTTAATGTAGCGTTTGTTAGTTATGAAGCCCTACATAGCAGGTTTTGGTCGAATGACAAAAATGGCGGGCCGGCGACTCGTTGCGCGGCAACGCTGCTCCCTGGTTGGTGGCGAGGAGGCGGTGGTCTGCAGGCGGTGGCGGCTTAGTCGGCCGGCGAGCTGCAGCGTGACGGCAGGGGCTGTCCGGACCCTTTTGGGTCTAGCCGGGCCTCGGCGCCAGGTAGGCCCCTTGTCCGTGCGTCCGGTCGGTTCCGCGGCAGCGGTGGTGGTTGTCCCCTCACGTCGGCGATGTTGTGGATGGCCCCGAACCCACTATCTCTTCTCCCATCCTCCAGGTCTCATGCCGGTGACCTCAGGGAGACGGCGAAGTTGATTCGGTGACCGTGGTGGCACATGTTGGTGGGCGGCGTGATGGACGGTGCACTATGGTTCGTCTGGGGTCGTGGTGGGGGGTTTGGGTTGGGAGAAATCTCGGGCGGTTCGTCCGGCCCCGACGCGGCGACGCATGTGGGTGCTGCCGGACCTTCCTGAAGGGCGTCATGTAAACCCTCCCCCCACTGCCCCCCGCGTACCGAGGGAAACACTAGGACTAGTCCGGGCAGCAGCGGCGTCGTCGTCGCCTCCTTCTTGAAGGTGTTGCTTGGTACGCGGCGCTTCAGAGTGCTAGGAGCGTCGTGGTTCTTCTCCGGAGGGTGCAGCGGTTGCCGGTCATCTTCGTTTCGTTGATCTGCCGTTGTTGGCATTTCTTTCTCTTTCTTTTTTCTCTGTTTTTTCCTTGGGCTTGTTTGTGCTGCGGCCCCAGCACCTATCGTTGGTTGTATCGGTGGTTGCTTTGTAATACAAAGTGGGGGAAACCCTTTTTCGTATAATGACAAAAATGGCATGCAGTTCTGATTACTATTTCTTCTGTAGTGACATTTAGTCGCACCGTGAATGCAATGTACTTGGACCAACTGGGTATGTTTGCTTCAAAATGAGGAGTCTAGCAGTGTCATGCCAATAGTAAGGAGCTCGAGGTGGCACCAGATTACGTGTGTTCATGGCTCCTTTTGCAGCCACTGCAGCAGCAGCGTCAGAGTGAAAATAACGGATGCCGCGAACGAGTGAAGTTGCTGCAGAAGAAGGCAAGGTAACCCCTTCCTTCCGCCGCGTTCCGTCGCGGGGCGGCATGGTTCCGGGGGGTGTGCCTAGGCGGCAGCGGTCCGGCGCGGCGGCGTGCGGGAGATCTGCTGGGCGTCGGGGTGGCGTGGCGGTGGGGACTGGCGGCGCTCGCTCGGCCCTGTTCTGGGCCCTTAGGGGCCCATCTGCGTTGGGTCGGGGTGGCGGCAGGGTGCGGCATCGACGTGACTCTCGGGAGGCAGAGGTCGTCTATCGGGCCCCATATGGGTCGGGTCGGGGTGGCCTGGTATGCCCTGCTGGCATGTCCAGACGGCGCTCACTATGGTGCCGGAGGCACGGGCCTCACGCAAGACGGCGGTGTAGGTGGTTCCCTCCCGCGCGGCTCCGGTGCTACTGCTCCCGATGCCTGGCGCTTCTCTCTTCGTCCTCATGGCCTCGTTGTGGTGCTCTCAGCTCTCAGTGAGGCGGAGTGGGTGGCGTCAAGACCGTGGTGGCGCAAGCTGGTGGGCGGCAAGTTGGCTGGTTGGATCCGGGCCGGAAGCAAGCCCGTCCACAACCTCCAACCCGTCGCCGTGTCAGATCCACCGCCGCCACGGGAGCGAGCACCACCGCGAGACCCTCCAC
>NC_057799.1:10155182-10204939 GCF_018294505.1 Triticum aestivum | reverse complement strand
GCCGCCGGCACCAGGCGGGCTTCGCTCGACGACACGAACGGGCGGCAGCGAGGGAGGGAGACGGAGGGAGGGGGGCCCCGGCCGGCAGCGCCCTAGGGTTTCCCCCCGATCGCGTGTGGGGAGGACCCGGGAGGAGGATGTAACCCCTCGGAGTTGTGTTATTTACTTCGTCTAATTTTTTTTTCTATTTTATAGTATTGTTGGTCGACTGAATGCAGCTTGTACACTAGGTACCATGGTCTCAAGTCAATTATAGTACCACACAATGGTCTGGTGTCCAGATGCATGTTCATGTTTGAGATTGTATTGATGCATCTCATCTCATTTATAATGGATTATCCTTGAAAATATGTGCATCGAGCGTGTACCCTCACATGTGGTCCTCGCTGTCATCAGTGTTCTTAATTTCTTAGTTTCTTTGGATACTTGTTGAAAGTGGACAGAAAGCTAGTAGGCATACCTTGTTCGCTAGCTCCTGTTCGCTTGCTCTGCCAAACTCTGCCTGGAGCATCTAGGCTGGCATTGAAATGAGGCACTCGCCAGTACGACTCGTAGCAACATCAGGTATTTGCGTTGCCATCTAGAGCTTTCTTTTGCTAGCAGGCCATCACTATGCTCCCTTCTTATACCGTTTCGTCAGAATTGCCATGCATATGTTTTTTACTTCGCAGTTGCATCACCAAAAATGTTATGAGCAGTGTGAGTACAAACAAGAATGCCACAACCATCGTCACCAAGATCCATGGATGTCTGATGTTGCGTGCTCTCGTTGGAATAGGTTGCCGGCCATCAGATCGAACAAGCCTTCCGTGATGCAAAAAAGGTCAGTGCGCAGCTTTGTATGAGTAGCTTGTACAAATTCAGTTTCACGAGGAGAACCATGATGGTGGTGGATGCTGTGACGCTTATGAGTGGCAAACCTAGTTGACATGACCAAGGTTGCCAAGGCTATGACATAGGCGAAGACAAAGGCACATGGCACTTGTTTTGTAACGTGACAGTAGCAATATTTCTGCAAGTTCTCAGGCAACTGATCTCCAATCCCAGTGGCTATGCACAGGTTTGATGACTATTTATCCTAATTCTTTCTGGACATGATAGTGGTTACCTGCTTTCTAGACATGCTGAACAGTTTTTTTTTTCAAGCCTAGCAAAACAATAAAATGGAATAGATAATTGCTGATTCACCTATATTTTTACTGAAGGTGCATGTGCAGCTGTAGTAGAAAAGATGTGCAATTGCAGTTGACTGTTTTAGCTAGATCTATGCCTACGGCTGCCGTCGGCATAGGCCCGTAGATCACGTCAGCGTAGTCTTGTCAGACCGTCGGCGTAGTATAGCCGTCGGCATAGGGGCCTATGCCGACGGCCGGGCGTCAGCCGTTGGCATAGTTTAGCCGTCGGCAGTGTTTTTCGCCTTACGGCAACGGACGGTGCCGTCAAAAGCGCTGACGATTCACGGGAAGCCATGTGGCAGAGGTATGCCGACGGCTTGGCCGTCAGCATAGGTGGAAATCTATGCCGACGGCCGAGCCATCAGCATACCTCTGACACGTGGCACTCCCTGGTGCCTCCTGGTGGCAGGGCTATGCCTACGGCTTTGCCGTAGATGGAACCTATGCCGACGGCTTTGCCATAGGCATAGCCGTGCCACGTGTCATCCCCCGGTTCCTCCTGGCGGCAGGGCTATGCCGTAGGCATAGCCCTGCCACGTGGCGCGCCCCTGGTGTCACGACAGCCATCTATGCCTAAAGCATTGCCGTCGGCATACTTGCTGACCAGAACCAAAAAAAAGATTAGCCAACAAGGCTAGCTATTTACAAATGCTTATACAGACATGATTCAACAGCCATGGATTTGTAAACACAGACCATCGTATATTTTTTATGTACATAACATTTCCATTCTAAGAATCCACAACAACATTATAGGAGGCCGAGGGGCGGTGGTGGGGGAGACAAGGCTGCAACGATGGAGGTGGCATACAGTCAGTATAACAAACCGAAGATCCTACATATGAGGATGAATATGTAATCTATACATTGAATTTACCAAAAGAAAATCGCCTAGAATAGGGGCATCAAACTAAAAAGGCAGAAAATTATTGCTTTTGCTGAAGATAACTTGTCATGTTGGTGCTTGAACCGAACAATACTACTAATACATACAGTACAGAGATGCTCCAGTTTCGGTTGTATCTATCAAGCATCAGTTGTTCAAGGCAAGCTTCAAAGAGAAAAAGAGTGGTGCTGATTCATATGTATATATGTATATACAGAAGATGCAAGTGTCATCAAGTTGGCTTTAGTCAAAGTAAAAACAAATGAACACATACAAAACTGAACCAAGGGTGGTGCTGATTCATGTGTATGTACAGATTGAGGTGCCATCCAGTTGGTTTCAGTCAAAGTTCAACCAAAAAAAATTGACACATATAAACTGAAGAAAAGTGTGGTGCTGATTCATATGTATGTATGTACAGGAGATGCAAGTGCCACCAAGATAGATAGTTTCAGTCAAAAGTAAAAAACAATTGGACACATACAAACTGAAGCAAACCGTCATGCTTTTTCATGTGTACATACAAAAGATGCAAGTGGTATCCAGAATTTGGATATAGGTAGTACGCTCATGTGGTGAATTTTGTGAATCTATACTCTGCATCTACCAAAAGGATCACTCCCCTCACATGCAGATATAATTCAGTCCAATGGCTTTCTTCTCCCCTCACATGCATAAGACGAGAACAGACCATCTAAACAGGCGGATCAGACCTTCACCTTGGGAGAGAGGCGAGCGCTACCTGTTGCCGTGTCGTCGTCGAGCTCGGGTGGTCCTCCTCCTCCTCCTCGAGCAGGACAAGGTTGTTTCTCCCCTACACTCCAATGGCCATCTTCTCCAAGGACATCTACAAGGGCAGAACACACCATTGATGCAAGTGTCACCAAGATAGTTTCAGTCAAAGTTAAAGCAAATGTAAATATGCAAACTGAACCAAACCGAGGTGCATATTCATATGTGTGTGTATGTAGAGATGCAAGTGCAATCTGAATTTTGGGGAACCAAAGCATGGTTGTTGTCGTTGTTGTTGCTACTTTAGCACCAACAACATCCTTGAAATCAAACGAGGAGCAAGTTGTTTTAGCAGCAGCGCATACTAGTAATTAGCTAGGACCATTATTATTGAACAACCATTCGAGGACGGTGGCAGACACATCAATCTCACAAGGCTCTACTGGAGAAACAAAAGCATAGGATATGTGATGCTAGCCTCTCCAATAGAATGGATGGATGCATCATGCACAATCATCGGTTCCATCATTGCAGCACTAGTTGAGCAACAAATCAAATATAACAGTAGTTCCGTTCGTTCAGCCAACAAGTTAACAAAAGTTTACTTCCCACTACTAATTTTGCAACTTGTCATAATAAAGAAAACAGAGCTCGACATCACAGCAACAAAAGCGGTAGACTGGGAGCCTGGAACCATGCAAACCAAATCGCAGAGCAGAAAAATAACAATACTACCTGGAGCAATAAGAAACTCAACGGACTAGGGCAACATTTGGAAGGAGACAAGCAAGTACTACAACAGCTAGCTGGGCTGAATTGAAGATTAACCAAAATCATATCAAGTATTTGTTGAGCATGATTATACACGGGAAGGGGAAAGGGTTCACGGCAGGGACCTTTAGGTCATGGCCTGGCTTCCATCTCTCCTCCTCATGTGCATTGGTTTGCATCCAATCCTTCCAGTCCAATCCATGGACGTCCCTCCCTCCCTGCATCTCTAGAACAACACGACACTTAAATTTCATCAACTTCCATTGCTACTGATAAAAGAGGAGCAAGATGTATATGCTGCATAAATCATACATGGAGAAGCAAGCTGCTTGAAAACAGAGGAGGTCCATGATGGTTGTTCTCATTCGCAACAGAAGAACTCAAAAAAATGCGCAAGTGTATGCTATCTATGGATACACCAACTCTATCAGTACCTAGCACCCAAACTAAGAAAAAAAACATTCATATGCAGCAGCCTAAACTCAACTTTGAGAGAGCGGACTGATTAACATTTTTTTTGTTGGGTCGAATTTTTCACAAATATAGATAGAAGCACTCCAGAAGCTACATAATAAATCATAGAGGCTGGCCGAACTAATTGGCGCACTCAAACGATACAAGAGAGCGGCCCGATGGACAACTAAGCAAGCATACACAGCAAGTAAAACTACATCACCAATATTATGTAATTAACTGGAAGCTCTTGTTCATCATACCAGTACAAATATACTATCTATATCTATACTTTAATCATGCAGTCAATTGAAGTAAAAGCTGGCTCGGCCAAGAATCAAGCCTAGGATGTGAATTTGTCACAGGATTTGTCACAGGATCCAACTAGGCCAGTGTACTTTACTTGTCAATTGGAGTAAACCGATTCTTCATGTACATTGTAAAGTAGTGCTAAAGTTCCCTTGAACGTGATTCCACGCGTACGTGCAGAATACATGTGAATATGTGTGTCCGAGTAGGACTGGAAGTAGACATGGCTAGGGGCTATATACTTATACACTAGTAAATTATGGAATTGATCGTAAGCATCAACAAAGAAAAAAAGAGATTGTCACGAGCCTATGGCCAATAACAAATTAGAGGACAAACTTAAAAAAAGCTAACTAGAGATTTCCTCTCTGTGTGTGTGTACGTTGTGCTCTGGCCGGTAGGGGAATGATAAAAAAAGCAACTACTGCTATGTATGTTAGCTTGTCCGTCAGGATAGATCAAACTAGCTACCGGTGAAGGATATAGCCAGCTTCGTGTGGTGCACTGCATCACATATTCCTCTACTTAGCAGCAGCAGTAGTGAGCAGAGGCAGGAGGCGGAGGAGATGGAGGTGCTACCTGCCGAGGTGGGTCGTCGTGGCCGTGCTTGAGCTCGGCAGCCCCCGCCTCCTCGAGCAGGACAGGGCGGCCAGCTAGGTGCGCCCCTCGTCCTCCGCCTCCTCGAGTAGGAAGGACGCGCCCTCCTGCCGTCGCCGCCGTCCAGACCGCACCAAGGTGACCTGCAGCAAGGGAAGGAAAGGAGAAGGTGAGGTGGGGAGGGTGGATCCGGGCGAGGAAAGAGGGGAAGGACGTACCTGCGCCACGCCCGTAACGGATCCGTCGAGCTCTGGCCTCGCCGTCGCCGGATCTGGCTGATCCCGGCAATGTTAGGGGTGGCGGTCGAAACCCTAGCTAGCCACGGGGTCGGTGGAGGACGGGAGCGCCGATTCTGGACGGAGGGGAAGGTGGAGCGGACCTAGGGGAGCTCGGGGGCGTGCTGCGCGCCGCCGGAGCTCGCCAGAACCGGCCGGCGTGGGTGGTGGCGGTGGCGAGGGAGAGGGGTTCGTGGGGGAGAGAGGAGTCGCGAGAGACAGAGAGGTTCGTGGGGAGAGAGCGAGGTAGGGGTTGGGTGGGCTCTTTTTTCTTTTTCTTTTTTTTCTCCTTTTCTCTAGATGGATGGATGGATGGTTGTGGGGTGGACAGCTAGATGGATAGATGGATGGATATGCGCCACGTCATCGATCCGTGGCACAAACGTTTCCACCAATAGAAACCAAGCTCATACAATTGTGTTCTCCCTTTTGTTTTTCTTCTATTTTTTTCTACCCTCTTGGACCGCCCATCGACGATCCGTGACGGGAGAGGAGGGCGGCGAAGAGGAGATGGTGAGGTGAGGTGGGGAGGGAATTGATCGGGCAATGGTGCGTCTGGTATGACGACTATGAGTCCGGACGGGGACCTACGGACAGTCGCACGGAACATCTCTTCGGCTTTCCCCGTCACCGTCGACGAAGACACGTGCGACGTCCCTCAGCATCGAACGACGGCACCAAAGGAGGGGTAGGCGCCACCATCGGGGGGCGAATGTACCTCGACGGCATGCCGGATCCAGCGGTTAAAATCGACCAAAAATCATACGATGCCGGAAATCCTCGGGACCTGGCATGGTGTCGTCATATGGCCCTTGTAGGGTGTGCTGAAAGTTTTAGCGTGTTTCGTAGAAGCCTGACCGGAAGTCGCTTGTAAACTGCACCATCTCCGAGGTACTATCTGGCTATCGAGAGAGAACGTGTCCAGTTTGTGAAGGAAGTGTGTTGCCCGTTGCTCCGCTGATCTCAAAACTTCTCGTGCTCTCAAAGGGGGCAATTGCATGACACGTGTCAGTACATGGCATTTTTCGGGCCCGCCTGCAATATTTGAGACATTTAATGCATCCATAGGGTTTCAATGCGGGAATGGCAGATCTGCACGGCGGCCACCTGAAATGATGTCCAGAAGTGTTTTTTCAAATCATATATGATGTCTTTGCGGTATGTGTAGGCCTAGTGCAACCCAAGGGGGGCATGCCCCACCACCGAGAGGCGAATGTACCTCGGCGGCATGCCGGATCCAGCCGTTAAAATCGACCAAAAATCATACGATGCCAGAAATCCTCAGGACCTGGTATGGTGTCATCATATGGCCCTTGTAGGGTGCGGTGAAAGTTTTAGCGCGTTTCGTAGAAGCTTGCCCGGAGGTTGCATGTAAACTGCACTATCTCCGAGGTAGTATCTGGCTATCGAGAGAGAACGTGTCCGGTTTGTGAAGGAAGTGCGTTGCCCGTTGCTCCGTTGACCTCGAAACTTCTCGTGCTCTCAAAGGGGGCCATTGCATGACACATGCCAGTACATGGCATTTTTCGGGACCGCATGCAATATTTGAGACATTTACTGCATCCGTAGGGTTTCAACGCGGGAAATTGCAGATCTGCACGGCGACCACCTGAAATGATGTCCAGAAGTGTTTTGTTAAATCACATATGATGTCTTTGCGGTATGTGTAGGCCTAGTGCAACCAAAGGAGGGGCAGGCCCACCACCATAGGGTGAATGTACCTCGGCAGCATGCCAGATCTAGCCGTTAAAATCCACGGGAAATCATGCGATGCCGGAAATCCTCGGGTCCTGGCACGGTGTAGTCATATGGCCCTTGTAAAAGTTTGAGCATATTTCATAGAAGCCTGACAGGAGGCCGCTTGTAAACTACACCATCTCCAAGGTAGTATTTGGTTATCGAGAAAGAACGTGTTCGGTTTTGTGAAGGAAGTGTGCTGCCTGTTGCTCTGTTGGCTATTTCAACCCTCCATCACACTTGTATATATATGTTAAGACACAATGCAAGTTTTGGTGGCATTGCTACCCCCGAAGGCCCCCGACCGGCCTTACCCTAGCCCCGTTGACCCGGAGATCTAGGCCTTTGACTTACACCGGACGGCCTTTGACCAACGGACCTTTCCACCTGATTGTGATAGGTCAGCCCATAGGAACATTTCAGAACAAGGTCTGGGCCCAACCCACCATCAGACCCCCCTCGTGTCGACCCGGCGCGACTGTTTCCCCCGTCCAAGTGCTGGCGGCAGCGCCTTCCGTGAAGGGGGTCACACTCCGGAGCCGCATGACGGGTGTTTGCACCTGACAGCACACTTCCAGACATGTAAGAGGAGCCAACGCAAGATTTGGTGGCATGGCTAGCCCCCGAAGGCCCCTGGCCACACTCGTAGACACGCGAAGAACAATCCGTAGTGGGGGGTTTTTCACATACTCTTGCATCTTTAAAAAATATAAGAAATTGCCGCACCTATTATATCACATGTGTCTGCACTATGTAAAAATTTCATGAATTGGTCAATCTCCGAGTGTTCAGAACTATTTCATGCAACGCCAAAACCGCAGAGGGATTACTTCGATTTCATTGCCGTCCGTGAGGGGGGAGGACCTCACACCGAAGCCGCGTATTGCCTCTTTATACGCGCCACCACACCTTAAGACATGTATGAGGACCCAGCGCGATGCTCTGATGGCATTGCTACCCCCCGAAGGTTTTTTTTTTCTCAAAATATACAAAAAAAATTCAAAACAAAATGGTGTTTTCTGTAAATTTGAAGCAAACATGATTTAAGTTAGTTCAAATTTGAAACATAGTATAGCAACATAATCCTTTCAAGATTCTGTTAAAAAACCATATAAAATTTGTCAAAATCGATCCAAGTATCAATTACTTATGCTTTTAACAAAGTATAAGGACATATATGCAAAAGTACACGAGGTCACATTTCTAACATACTCAAAAATAAAAACAAACTGGATATTCATAATCTATGGAAAATCCTACCCCAAGTCGATGTATAATTTGTGTATGTTTAAGTTTAGATAAGTTAGATTTAAATTATTCAAATTTTAACTTTTAAAAAATAAAAATAATTTAAAATAAAAAACAGATGATATCTATGCCTACGGCGTAGGCATAGTTCTCGGGGCTACCAGGAGGCGCCACGTGGCGGGGCTATGCCTACGGCAAGGCCGTAGGCATAGATGGATAACTATGCCTACGGCTTTGCTGTCGGCATAGCTCTGCCACGTGGCAGCTCCTAGTAAAAAAACCAGATGATATTTATGCCGACGGCCGCCGTCAGGGCCGTCGGCATAGATTTGACGGCGTCAGCCCGCCGTCTGTCCCCGAGCCACCAGGGCCACCTCTATGCCGACGGCCTAACTATGCCTACGGCTGCCGTCGGCATAGTAAGGCCGTCGGCATACATCGATCTATGCCTACGGCTGCCGTAGGCATAGATGAAGCTATGCCGACGGCTTTTCTATGCCGACGGTATTCGCTAGGCCGTCGGCATAGATATGGCCGTAGGCATATAAGGTTATTCCGGTAGTGAATGATGGGCGAACTGGATGGCGCAGTTGTTAAATTTATCGGAGATCCCGGCAGCGGTCCTTTTGAGCTTCGCCGTGCATCTTTTCCTCGTCCTCGTCCTCTTCGCCAATATTGGTCGGCGTAAAGCTTCCGGCGTGCTGATGCTCATCCTTTGGCTGGCCTACCAGCTGGCTAGCTGGGTCGCACCCTATGCCCTCAGCGATCTTTCCCTGTTCGATCCATCACCGAGGAAACAGCGGATTGCATTCTGGGCGCCGTTCCTCCTGCGCCATCTTGGCGGTCCGGACAACATCAGTGTGCTCTCCGTGGAGGACAATGTGCTCTCTCGGCGCGAAGGGATGACGGTCGCCTCGCGGATTGGGGAACCAGCTATGCCATGTACAAGCATGTGTACATCCGTAGTGGCGGCGGCGGCGGGGGTTCTTTGATCCTGGCGTCCATCATCATTTTCGTCATCGGTGCTGCCAAGTATATGGAGAGGGCACTTGCACTCTGGCAAGGCAACCTGGCCAACATCAGGAGCTCGAGAAAAAAAGGAGAAGAAACCAATCACATCCTGCTCAGACTCCCTGATCACAATGGGATGTCATCATCTGCTACTGGATGAGGAAGCCCTGATGGTCGCACACCAAATGCTCCCATTCTGCAAGCGCGCCATGTCTGACTCTTCGTCGGTCGACGCGGACGATCATGACCTTGATAGAAGCAGAAAAATATTCACTTTGAGGTGGAGAAGGAGCTCTCACTCTTGTACGACATCCTGTACACCAAGGCGGCCGTCGTCCACACCTGGCATGGTTACCTCATCCGTGTGTCTTCACGCCGCTTGCCATGAGAAAATATAACACAGACGGACAACCTGCGATGAGAAAATATAACACAGATGATTATTACAGTTAATTCTTGTGAAAACTTTAAAAATGCAAACTAGTTGCTTGCGGTGGCTAGGAGTATTGCACACGATGCGTATGCGAGTACTCGTGTGCGATGATTAGTAAGTTACACATACGTTACCTTATGTTAACACGTGTGCGATAACACATGACACCTCATACTTTTGTCGGGTTGTGTGCTCCAGTTAATCTTCCCGCGCTTCAATGAATGATTCCCGCGTTCTGCAGGGGTGAATTGTAAAATCCCCAATCCCCAATCCCCTAACCAGCTGGTAGCTATAAATAACCACAGCAATGGCCGATGGCGGCGACTCGCTACTGATCCACTTGCTAGCTAGTTACCCACACATACTGTCATACCCCCAACGTCCGACGACAGGATGGAGTTGCATGACAGGAACAGGTGCCAGAGATCATAGTTTAGGTCAATTAATTATACTCCGGAGTTGGATGATTCCGGGTCTGGTGGCGGTCTACAGCTCCAAGCAATGCGCTGGAGTACGCCCCGTTTCCGCTCTAGCATCAGGATGCAGTTGTCGACTAGGGACGAAGATGGTTTGCAGAGAGGCTTTCACTGCTTTAGTAACTTGACCACCCTTGCCCCAGCTCGTTTCTATGCTTGACACAACCTTGGCCCCTGAAAACCAAGAGCATTCCGGACTACAGAGGCACCGCGTGAACTGAATAGCAGCCGGATGTGCGATTTTCAGAGTAGAAACCTTAGGGTTCGTGCAGCGATGATCAATAGACTGAGATACCTACACCAATCCTGCATCGAAAAAATTGAATTCAGAGAGAACATGCCCTAGACGTATTGCAACCCGTAAGTTACAGAGCAGGTGCCCAACATTTTCATTCTCAGAATAGAACATACAAAATTTTGATCGTAGTTTAGGTTGTTCTCGGCTTACTCGAAGATGGATGCGGAGAGGCACTTGAATCTACTCTTTCTCTAAGGATTGGTGGGACACCATGCTTATATATGGTGCCGAGAAACAGGGAAGGATGAACGAAGTGTCTGGGGCGTCTGTTGTTCTATGTCATGTGGAAACATCTACCAAGAGCGCAACTGGAGGATTTTCGCAAGGAACAGAGAACGACCCACCTGGATTAATGCACATAGTCACCAACTCGAAACCACCCATTTAAGCATTGTTACGTATTTTCATGAATTTGAGCGTTTCTCGAGTCCGATCGAGGATGGCTGTACGTGTTACACCTCAGTCAGCGTGAGTACAAGGACCAAAACCGTAGGAAGTTACTATTCCTATACGGTGTGTGCTTGTGCCTCTCTTGCCCGTGCGCACGCCGATCAACTAAGCTCCAGAGCGGGCAATGCTTCCCGGATCGATCGTGCGCCCTATCAATGCCGGAAGACCAGCGGGTCAGCAACGTTCGTCTTCTCCTCTGCTGCCGGCCAGCGGCGTGGGGGCTGCGGGCTTGGCCTGAATAAAGGTGGTTTGGCCCTGCTGTTTTTCGAGCGCCATGTCGTCAATCTGCTTCATACAAGCCTCCTCGATCAAGACACCAACGAGTTCCGGTCCTCCTCTCGATGATTCCACCGTTTGGCACAAGGTGTTACTAGATATCTAGATTGGAATCGATTCGGTCGTGCGTTCCCTTATATTCGGCCAGTGAGGCTTCAAGAGGGAGTGACACAAAGCTTCGCTTTCTAGACAACGCCATGGGACATGTCTAGATATAGATTTTCATGGTACTGACAGAGGTGAAGAAGGTCATGGTGACTGCGATTTGAGGTTTGTCGTGGTGGAGAGGTGTTTTGGTGGCGATGAAGAATGGCGGCACATGCTTTTCCTGTGCGTCGGGTGTTGGTCACTTGCAGTAGCAACCTTGGAAAGAGGGGTGGCAGCACAAGTGGACTGCATTTTGGGTGGTGCTCCTTGAGTACCGAGTCGCGAATTCCAGGGTGAAAACCCAAGGTCTGGCCTTCACTGGTTTTGCCTGGCAATGGCCTTGTTGAAGGCATTGTTTTGTGAACTCGGACTTTCTTCAAGGTGAAAACTCAAGATGTTTAATTGGGCGACGACAACACTTGTGCTTTGTTTCCTTCTTGGAGGCGTCGTTTTTGGAGAATATCTTGTGCGGTCCGGGTGTTGTCTTCGGTGGTGGTTATAGTGTTGTTGTGGCGAATGATTCATCATTGCGACGGGGTCTTTGTTTTCTATATCTCTCTTTTTTTATTTTTTTCTTGGCTGTGTGCATCCTTGTTGTTTTTAGACATCTTGTTGGTGCAGAGGCTGAGTGTAATTGGTATCTTCGCGATATTATATTCCCTTTATCGAGACATATTTCCTGGTTTGCATGAGAACGGCAGACGCGCCAAGGCCTGTTAGAGCTCTCTTCAACCTGCTGGTGACTAGATCGATCACCAGAACTTTGTTTCCCCCTTGTTTTTCTAGTAAAGGAACACCCTTTGAGCGATGATCTCCTACAAGCGAGTATAGTAAAGGTTGACTTTAATTGAGACAGTAATGTCATTGGTCTCAGTCGATTTCACCAAAGAAGATGGTGAGACGCAGCACTGAGACGACTCCGCAGGCTGCAACGTCCCGTGGTGAGGCCAAGCCGGAGGCAGTAGACATGGACTCCTGCTTGCAGTAGACATGGACTCCTGCTCGGCCATGGTGTCTCCGATGAGGTGACTCTGAGGGCTACCCAAAAACACTTTGGCCCAGCTTTATATGTAAAGCAACACGTCTCCGAGGAGGCGCCTGAGAGTTGATGGTCGGGGTGGTGGCCGGGCTGGATTAGAACGCCGGGGATGGGGTGCGTTAGAGGGATGACTGGGGTGTGTTAGAGGGCGGCGAGGCGGCCGTGGGTGCAGTGCTGGCGGACAAATTGCTATAAATTCTTCTTTGGAAACAGACGTATAGTCGTTTTAATTAGTTCCCGTGTGTAGAGGCTCACCAATGGAATTTTGCCCTGACATTGACGGATTCGTCTCCTAGCCTCCCTACTTAGAATAAATAAACCATCGATGCATATATGTAGGGGGCACTATCATGCCCACAAATGGCGGCAGCATCATGACCACAAATGGGAATCAATCACGCATATATGCAAGTTGTTTCGTAGCCAACATGCATGTCTGAGACCGACAACATACCTACACAAATGTACTTACTCATCCCGTTGTTGCAAACTTAGCACTGTACAAGTGACAAGCTACGTACCAACCTACTCTCGCATGCGTAACGGGCGTGGTTCCAAATTTATGGTACTCTACCAATTGACAAGCCACCAACCTAGCTACTTGGCTACTCACCTTGTTCCAAATTTTGTTTGTCTCCGTTACCTAACGGTGAGTGGGTGCACACAAGATGCTGCCATTCACGTACGTACAAACAAGATAACGTGCATGCATGCGGGCTCTACATTTCGGTGCCGGCACGGCCTGGACCAATGTGTACACGTAGCACACAGCTATGCTTTCTATGCGCTGTTGTTGGACGCGCGATGTAGCTGATGTATTATAGATAGCTTCGACTTCGAGTCTTGAACACAACTGAAAGCATGCATGCATGCCCCCGCGACACTCTCTAGCTACTCTTCTCTTTAAGCGTAGCTGCTGGTGATCCAACTCAATCAAGTCAATGTAAGCTCACTATTTTTCTTGTCATTGCTTATCAATTTCGCACCACACGCATTAGCTAGAGCATCTCTTAGTTTAATTTATTTATCATACGTAGCCCATATGTAAAGCCTGTTTTTAATCTATGACGACAATCTGTTTTAATCTATTTATTTTATTGGTATACTTAGCCCATACGTAGCCCATCTGTTTTAATCCATGACCACAATCTTCCTTCATCATAAAATGTGTCACTTAATTGAGCCTAGAAGACCACTTTTGTTCTCTTATGAAAATCACAAAATTTAGGCGAATCAATGACGTTTCTAAGAATTTCATCACAAATTCAGCATAGATCAGTGAATTCCTGGTAGTGGGAGTGACGCCATTGCATGCGGTCTCCTCCATCCTAAATAGCTATCTCGTGACATCTTCTCCCCTCCCGCCACCGATCCATGAGCCACACAGGATCTTCGCACGCACCATCCAACCTTGGTCCCCGCCACCACTTCTTGTACCCATGCGCCAGCAAGCTCCATAGCTACTCTGCATAGCCCCGCGGCCTCTTTAACCGCCTCTTCACATGATGGCACTCCTACACCCCTCTTCGCGGCACCTCTGAAACTCCTTGTTCGAGCGTTTGCGAGGGATAAGGGAAGGCAAAGGAAAAATTTGAAAAAATTACACGTTAATGGATAGACTTTAGTGTTAGTAAAATATGAGGGTTGAGAAACATGGGCTACTACCGAAACTAGAAGCAAATTTTTTAATGGTTGTAGAAGGGGGCCAGAGCATCTCCAACGGGCCCTCAAATCCATCCCTACTAGGGTGTTACGGGGGCTGCCCTAGTATCACCTTTTGGATTACCAATACCAAACGAGGTGATTTTGCATATCCTAATAATTGCCACTTCATTCCACATTTGCGTGTCAAGACTATATTCAACTCTATTTTCTTATCACAATAACTCAAATAATTGTGTTTCCAGCTGCACATAATTCATTATCATTTTAGAATCATAATTTCCAAATTAAATTCAAAAATCAAATTCATATTAAAACATAATATATGGTCAAAATGCACGTAATCTAAATTAAACAATGCAAAGTTTACTCCTTATGCGTGGCCAGCCTGCTAGTTCCGACAAACTACCAAATGACTTGGCATAAAACCACCATGGCAGGGCCTCTTGTTGGTCATAATGTCAGCAAACAACATCATTGAAATACATCATCATGGTCCAACAATGAATCATCAAAAAAACTAAACAAGCAATCTCATACGCACAAAGCTATGTTGGCAACTACATTGACATTCAACACACATCACCCATTGATTGCGTCAATGAAAAATATCCCAAACACTAGAGGAATTTCATCGAGCACCTTTATAGCATAGAGGAACTCTGGCTCCGGGCAGAGCCATGGGGCTTGCTGTAGTGGTGGTGCATATGTCAATGCGACATGACTATGCCCGAGGTTGGGCAGCATGCCGAGTAAGAAGGGGCAGGGGTGCTAGAGTTCAATCCAGTGCCGGTCCGTGGCACGTTTAGCACACTAACTAGGCCATGTCTGGGGCCGGGGAGCGAGGCACACGGAACGGCACGTCACGGCCCATCTAGTAAACATGCCTGCATGGGCTGTGTCATGCCGGCCAAGCCTGTTTAGCCAGCTCTAGGACTCACCCGGAACTCGGAGATCGCCGTGGTCAATTCAAGCAGGACCCACTTGTGGCTGCATCTCCGTAGGAAGAGCGTGTTTGATTAGTGGCCTGGCCGCTGCACGCCTGGCCTAGGTTCTGCCTAAAACCTGCCTGATATTTGTTTGGATTGTGTCCTGGAAAACAAGAAGTCTGTGTGGGCTGGGAGTCCTATCAATATGATTAGTCTGGTCCTAGATTTAAAAATAAAAGATAGAAAAATACTCAGCCCAGGCAACATGATTAACCTGCCCGGGCGTACTTTTTCTTCAGCCTGGCCATCTGCCTAGAAGTGACAACCAGCCATGAGCCATACTGTTCATTAGGTAAAATATCTTTAGACGCTACTCCATTCCTTCGTTGAAAAGTGTACATATAAATTTTTTAGAACAAATTATGAAGTGAAGTAAAAAAATCATTAGAAAATTGCAAGCCATCATATCTTTCTTTTTTAATTCCCCAACCACCAATGAGTCAAATGGATGTAGAAATTGAGGAGACCATGCGGAGAATGTTATTGGTCTTGATTACCATGTAATGAGAGAGAAATATTTTTTTACTTTAAAGTTCATTGAAAAGATAGTAGTACACTCTTTTATGGAAAAAAAATAAAGCGGAATATGCACATTTCACCGGACTGAGGGAGTAAATGACAAACTAGCCATCCAGAAAAGGAACCAAACAGATAAGCCCAGCCAAGTCTGGTCAGGCAGAAAAAGCAGGATCAATTTAGGCAGCCGTTTTTTACCATGCACAATGTTCAGGACTCTAACCTAACAGCCCTGAAATCCCCAAATCCCAAACTCCACGGTTTATCAATCTGTTCTACTGAGCCATGGCGGAGACCACGACCGCAAGCGTTCCCCGGCGCCTCCTGTCCATCGTTAGGACCGGCCGCCACCACAACCACCTGCACCATGTAGATACCCCATCGTTGCTCTTCTCGTGTGGAGCTACTGGCCGCCGACAGCCTTGACGCGCGGTGCCTAGGCCACTCGGATGCACCGGGGCCTCCTCCTCCAGAGGCCATGCCCGCTGTGCTGCCATGTGAGTGCTGCGAGTTGCCTTATTTAACCTCCGGATTTTTGCATTGGACATAACCCTTTGTGTTGTTGAAGACGACAGTCTGAACCTGCTGCCACATTGGTCAGGGAATATAATTGTATTGGCCGGTTAGCATATAGTATTGTTGGTTGATCGAATGCAGCTTATACACTGTTGGCGCCGCCTCTCACTGCGTCGCTCTTCTTCTACCTCAAGCTACCTCACACAACTCTCTCTCTCATTCTCTCTCTCTCTCTCTCTCTTGTCTCACACAATAACACATAATAACACACACAGACAATTCACCATGGAGAAGAAACGCTTTGCTTCTTCTCCGGGTGAGAACACATGTGCTACATGGTTTTTCTCTAGCCCTCTCGGCTTTATTCACCGATTCAACTTAAATAGCTTTTACAAGAGTATCTCCACTCCCAACTAATCCTAAGCTCACGCCAGGCCCACCTAGTCAATTAACTAACTAGTGCATGAGCTAACTCTATGGCCATTTCTTCCGGCCACTAACAAACTCCATGACTTGACGAATCTTGCATGCACTAATTAAAAGCATTGCATATGCACACACGCGAACACGCCTATATGTGTACCCAGCTGTAACTTCTAGTGTACGACGCAACTACAAAATAAAAGATGATCTAATAACCTACTTTTTGCAAAAATAACAAGATTTGGGAGGTGAATATTTGTTCCAACAATCACCTCCCAAATCTTGTTATTAGTTGTGCCTCTCTTGAAGCCCATGGTCGTCGATGTCGTCAGTGCAACATGCAGGCGGCTGCCAATGCCATCTTGTCATTGCCGATTGCCACCGTTTCCGCTGGTCTCGACGAGGGCAACACCTTCTACGCCTTCATCACGAGTGTGCCACTGCGACACGCTCGCTGCCGCATGTTTGCCACCGGTGCCGTAACTCGCCGGTGACTCGCATCCATGTTGTCGACGATGACATACCTTGTCGACGACTCGGGCATCGGAATCCTCGTGGCTATGGCCTCCGCTCCATGGCCATCACCTCATTGTCGTCGATGCTGCAACTTACCGGGCAACATACCTCTCTCCATCGCTCGTGACGTAGCTCAATGATGATGGAGACACGCACCGGCCGCTAGCAGTATCGCGCCGCCAACAACGTCCAACTTCCGCCGCCGGTCTCCACCTCACATGGAGTCCGCCGCGCCACCGCCGTTTCCTCGGATCGACACGGCTCTGATATCAATTGTTGGCGCCGCCTCTCGCGGCACCGCTCTTCTTCCACCTCAAGCTGCCTCGCACAACTCTCTCTCTCTCTCTCTCTCTCTCTCTCTCTCTCACGCGCGCGCACGCGCACACACACACTTCACCATGGTTTTTCTCTAGCCCTGTTGGCCTTATTCACTTACTCAATTTAAATAGCCATTACAAGAATATCTCTACTACCAACTAGTCCTAAGCTCACGCCACGCCCACCATGCACAGCTAGTCAAGTAACTAACTAATGCATGAGCTAACTCTACGGCCATTTCTCCCGGCCACTAACCAACTTCACGACTTGGCCAATCTTGCATGCACTAACTAAAAGCATTGCATATGCACACACGTGAACACGCCTGTACGTGCGTACCCAGCTGCAACTTCTAGTGTACAACCCAACTACAAAATAAAACATGATCTAATCAACTAATTTTTTTTCTCCGCAAAAAGAAACTCTCGTCCTTTATAATTTGATGATTATGTGGTATGCACATGTTTGAGACTGTATTTATGCACATAATCTCACGCGATTCCTCACCGCTTATCAGTATTCTTAAATGGGTCAAAGTGTACAGCTAGCTGGCACTCCTGGTTGGCTAGCTACTGCAGCATTAATAAACAGAAGAATATGTATGTTGACTTGACAGTGTACTCGATTAATTGCTCTGTGGTTACAGTGAGGAGTAACTTAGACTAGGAACATGCATATGTTACTAGTCTATATTACTACCTCTATAATAAGGAGTAACATATATATATGGTGTCGTGTAACATTTTATTTATTAGGTTGTATACTCATCTTGACTTGATATATGTGATGTTACTCATACTGCTAGTAACTAGCTATGTTACTATATGACTCCCTTTCTTCATTAAGTACTTGCCATATCATCTGTTTTGCCTAAATATGTATGATATTACCACCTATGTTACTCACACTGTGGGTAGTCTAAGATAGCAGTGCCATGCTCTGCAGTGCCGGTGATAACTTTGTCAGAGTTGGGTGTTGTCATGCCGCTTTGCCATGTCCTAGCTCAATACTATGCAATTAGGCTTTGATCTTAGCTTGTTTTATTGCCATTACTGATTTTACGTATATATCTACAGTTGCTGTGTTTCTGGATCAAGCCTTTAATAATGGCTGAAGGGCCGTTGGACTTCTGGATCAACTGGGGGAGCCAGATCGGGGTTCTCTTGAGCCTGGCCTTCCAGGTCATCCTTCATCTCTTTGCCAATGTACGTCGGCGTAGTAACTCAGCTATGCTGAGGGTTCCCCTCTGGCTGGCGTACCAGTTGTCGGACATGACCGCGATATATGCTGCCGGCCAGCTCCTATACAGCAGCAACACACCGCAAGACCACCAGCTCATTGCCTTGTGGGCACCATTCCTCCTGCTGCACCTTGGTGGCCCGGACAACATCACCGCCTATGCCCTCGAGGATAGCAAGCTTTGGAAGCGTCACTTGCTGATCCTTGTGGTGCAGGTTGCGGGAGCCGGATATGTGCTCTATAAGTACATCGCCGGCAGTGGGATCTTGCTCACACTGGCTGCCATCTTGATACTCATTGTTGGTGTTGCAAAGTATGGGGAGAGGACATGGGCACTCCGTTCCGCCAACCTCAGCATCCTTCAGAGCTCTTTCAAGGCGCAGGCACGTGATAAGCATCACACACATTTTTACATTGAGCATCAAGACTGGCACAACGACTTGGAGGACGAGCTTGTCCTGCAACGTGCTCATTCCCTGTTTCATATCTGCAAGCGCGGGATAGTTGATTCAGTGGTCGAGGTGGACCCAGATGGCCCGACTGAGGTGGAGTCTCAGGAAAAGGAAATAATCCGGGGCCTTAGGGGAAACCCTGAGCGAATGTGGAAGGTGATGCAGATGGAGCTCTCCCTGATGTACGACATCCTGTACACCAAGGCAGGTGTGATTCACTCTATGGTTGGCTACTGCATCCGTGTCATGTCGCCGCTTGCCATCGCCACCTCGCTCGTGTTGTTCCAGTTGAGCGGCAAAGATAGTTACAGCCAACTCGATGTGGACATCACGTACACCTTGTTCGGTGGCGCCTTGGTCCTAGAGATGAAATCGCTCCTTGGTGCACTAGGGTCAAGCTGGGCGCTTGCCTTCTTGTGTTCCACGCGATGGGATTGGCTCCGGCATTCAGTATTGTGCACTGGAAGATGGCATCAGGTCCGGCGCTCAGTCATTTCATTTCGCCGGTCCTGGCCTGGCAAGATAATTATGAAAGGAAGCTCGAGGGAGTGGTCAGGCACCATGGGGCAGCACAACATGCTGCGGTTTCGTGCCGGACAGGTGGATCCGATGAGTCGCCGACTCGGTAATCTGCTCAACATGCTGATGCTCGGTGGGCAGTGGGACAGGAGGTACTACTCATGCACTGTCGTTGTCCCGGAGAATGTCATGAAGGATGCACAGAGGGTGGGCAGGTGGGTCTCACGGGATGATATAAACACAATGGGCTTGCTCAGGCATAATTGGGGTGAATCAGCACTGGCTGACAGATATTACCCTGGGCTGTACAAGAAATTGGAAGAGTATCATGGAGTTGACTTCCATGAGAGCGTCATGTGCTGGCACATTGCCACCGACTTGATTCTTGCAAAGGAGGAAAAGGAAAAGGAAGATTTTGCAGCTGACAAGCGTGTGCAGACAGTCAGGGCACTGTCCAACTACATGATGTTCCTCCTCGTGAACAGGCCCTACATGCTACCAGGCCTTCCTCAAAATTGGCTGTACAAGCAAACCTGCAACAATCTGGACAAGATATGCAATGACTATGATCTCGTCGGTTCTCTGGGCGACAGCTTGTGGACTGTGCTCAAGAAATTGCTCGGACTGCACCATCACAGTGTCTTGGAATCTTCTGGGCTTGAGAAGAAGCTCGCTGACCTCATAATGAAGTTACCGAAGGAACATGCAAGCTCTTTTTCTGAAACTCCTCGACTCTTGTATGCACGCAGTGTTGCTGTTATAATACTTGAAAGTGGGGTAGTAGATAAGGTGCGTCTGCTGCTAGATTTGTGGATGGACTTCCTAGCCTATGCAGCCAACCGGTGCATCAGGGAGTCGCATGCCCAGAAGCTTAGCACCGGCGGTGAGCTCGTGACCATCGTGTGGCTTATTTTAGAACACCTCCGCTATTTAAAAGAAGACCCAAACCAGCAGCATGGCCATGTATAATTCTTGGCCAGATAAAAGAAGGAATGGGGCAGGACCATGCATAGTTTCACTCCACTGATGTGTTCCGTGATCCACAAATATTTTTACTTTCTGTAGTATGTATCTTGTAAGCATCTCTCTCATCAATTCAGCATCCAACTTTAGTTGTTACCTTGTTTGTGGCTTCTTATGGAGAATACGTTGGAGCACAAAATGTCCATCGGCATTTTAGTTAGGAACAAATTGTGTTGTGTATCTGTACAGGGTTTTCGTTGGGACGATGATCTGTGACCCAAATTATGAAGAAGTTCAAAATGGATGCAGGTCCGAAGATCCAAGCTGTGGTCACTAGTATGTGCATATGAATTGTGGGATTCATGGCTCTCCTTTATATATTAGTTGAGCTGTTGCATGCTGGTGTTAACAGGGTGAAAGTACAGCATGAAAGAAAACTGGAAATCACAACAGTCATCGATTGTGCACTCACAGCAGTAGAAATCACCTCGTCATTGATTTTGAGTCATGGATTGGTAGGGGGGACAGGGATTATGCACTTACAGGCAGTACATATTTCTGTTTTTTTTTTGCTTTGGCAATGCTCTGTGATCAGAATTATATATGTAGGCCGAAATAGATGCAGCTCTGCAGGCTTGAGCTGTGCTCAGTGTATCTTTTTTTTTCTATTTTTTTTCGAAAAGGGGAATCTCCCCGGCCTCTGCATCAAAGTGATGCATACGGCCATCTTATTAACGAAATAAAAGGTTCCAACAAGGTTCCAAAGTCTCCAACTGAAAAGTAATTAAAAGGCAGCTCACACAGAGCTAAAGAGGCTGGACACACAGACTAGCCAAGATAAGACGCCACAACCGGCTGGCTAAAGATAGATAGGTAAACTAATTGCCTATCCTATTACATGACCGCCATCCAAACCGGTTGAAGATATTCCGAGCTACCATCTCCCAGCGGATAGATCCAGTAACCAAATGCTCCCTGGCCTCCATCGGAGTGAGTAGCGACCATGAACGGATCACGGCCGTGGCTCGGAAAATAACCTGCAAAAAGTGAATACGTGATGTTCTGTTAAAAACCAAATCATTTCTGCAAGTCCAGATAGTCCACAACAAAGCGCAAACTCCAACACGAATATGTCTCGCTAATTCAGGCTCAATCCCAGTGAGCCATGTCCCGAATAACGTAGTGACAGAATTCGGTGGAGTAATATTAAAAGCAATGTGAACCGTCCGCCAAAGCACTCTGGCAAACGGGCAATCAAAAAAGAGATGTTTGATCGTCTCGTCCCGATCACAGAAGCTACACCTCGTAGGTCCTGTCCAATTACGCTTAATCAAGTTATCCTTGGTTAAAATAACCTGTTTATGGACAAACCACATAAACACTTTTATTTTCAAAGGAACTTTGACAGCCCAAACATGCTTGGAGGTAGGAATGGAGCTCGAATTAATTACATCAATATACATTGATTTAACCGTGAATACTCCAGACCTAGTCAGCTTCCAGCGTAATTCATCGGGTTGTTGAGAAAGATGGACATCCATTAGTCTCCGAACTAGACGGAGCCAATCTTCCCAACGATTGCCCACTAACGACCGTCTGAACTGAATATTAAGGGGGATGGATTGAAACACCGTAGCAACGAACACCTCACGTCGTTGAACAATGCGATATAAAGACGGATATTGAATGGCCAAGGGTGTCTCGCGGAGCCAAGTATCCTCCCAGAAGCGTGTACTAGCGCCGTTGCCAATAACAACCTTTGTCCTATTAAACAGAGATTGTTTGACTTTCATCAGGCCTTTCCAGAAAGGCGAGTCAGTTGGCCTGACTGTGACCTGGGACAAGGACTTTGTCTGTAAGTACTTGCTATGAAGGATTTGGGCCCACATGGCATCCGTCTCAAAAGAAAGCTTCCACAGCCACTTGCTAAGAAGGCATCTGTTCTTAACTTCAAGATTCTCAATACCAAGACCCCCTTGGTCTTTCGGTCTACAGATGATATCCCATTTTGCAAGTCTGTATTTTCTTTTTAGATCATCACCCTGCCAAAAGAAACGCGATCGATAAAAGTCCAGTCTTTTCCTAACACCAACTGGGACTTGAAAGAACGATAAGAGAAACATAGGCATACTCGTGAGCACCGAATTAATCAGAATTAATCGGCCTCCATATGACATGAGCTTGCCCTTCCAGCAACTCAGTTTCTTCTCAAACCGGTCTTCGATGCACTTCCATTCTCTATTGGTCAGCTTTCTATGGTGGATTGGAATACCTAGGTAAGAGAAAGGTAAATCCCCCAAGTCGCACCCAAACAATTGCCTATAAGCCTCCTGTTCGTCTTTGGCTCTACCAAAGCAGAAAAGCTCGCTCTTATGAAAGTTAATCTTTAACCCGGTCAATTGTTCGAAAAGGCATAACACCAGCTTCATATTTCTCGCCTTGTCCAGGTCATGCTCCATAAAGATGATTGTATCATCAGCGTACTGAAGGATGGATACACCTCCATCAACCAGATGAGGTACCAAGCCACCCACTTGACCATTCTCCTTAGCCCTTCCTATCAAGATGGCTAACATATCAACCACAATGTTAAACAAGATAGGGGACATCGGATCTCCTTGTCTTAGGCCTTTATGTGTCTGGAAGTAATGACCAATATCGTCATTCACTTTAATTCCCACACTCCCTTTTTGCATAAATGATTCAACCTGGCATCGCCAGGCTTCATCAAAACCTTTCATACGCAATGCCTGTTGGAGAAATGGCCATTTAACCTTATCGTACGCTTTCTCGAAATCCACCTTAAAAATGACGCCATCTAACTTCTTGGAATGGATTTCATGGAGCGTTTCATGAAGGACGACCACCCCTTCAAGGATGTTTCTGTCCGGCATGAAAGCAGTTTGGGAGTGCTGCACCACAGAATGCGCAATCTGTGTGAGCCTATTAGTCCCGACCTTGGTGAATATTTTAAAACTAACATTGAGAAGGCAGATCGGCCTGAACAGCTCAATTCTCACAGCATCCGTCTTCTTAGGAAGCAGTGTGATAGTTCCAAAATTCAAGTGAAATAATTGAAGCTGTCCAGAGAACAGGTCATGAAACATAGGTAGCAAATCCCCCTTAATAATATGCGAGCACTTCTTGTAGAACTCCACTAGAAATCCATCCGGTCCGGGAGCCTTATTATTTTTCAACTGTGCTATAGCATCAAACACCTCCTTCTCCGAAAACGGGGCAACCAGAATATCATTTTCAGCAGCCGAAAGGTGAGGCACATCCTCAGTTCTGGACTCATCAAGATATACACAATTATCCTCCGGAGGTCCAAATAACTGCTTATAATACTCGGTTATATACGTTTTTAGGTTATCCTGTCCTAAAATAGTGCCCTCATCTTGTTCAAGTTGGAATATCCTCTTCTTTCTGTGCTTACCATTAGCAATCAGATGAAAGAATTGAGTATTCGCGTCCCCTTGGACCACTTTGCGAACCTTAGCCCGCAAAGCCCACTTCAATTCTTCTTCGCGGAGAAGTTCTTTCAACCTCTTCTCTGCTTCAGTTTTAACCTGGAGCTCAGCAGGCATCAAAATCGTGGAGTCGGCCTTAACGTCCAGATTTTGTATAAGAGAGAGGAGCCTTTCCTTCTCAATCTTATATACCCCACTAAGATGCTTAGCCCAACCCCGTAAGAAGCTTCTCAAACTCCTAATCTTATTTTGCCAACGCTCGACCGCGGTCCTACCGCCTACACCTTTCGCCCATTCCCTAGCGATCAGGTCTAGGAACCCTTCGCGTTCGAACCAGGCCATCTCGAAAGAAAAGGTGTTTTTGTTTCCCACGTGGTTCGGCTCCCCTGAGTCAACGAACAATGGTGTGTGATCGGAGAAACCCCGAGAAAGAGCTTGAACCGTCACAAGCGGGATCTTCTGTTCCCACTCAACACTCGCAAGAACGCGATCAAGCTTTTCGTATGTCGGGTTGGGTAGTGAGTTAGCCCAGGTAAACTTTCTACCAGAAAGCTCTATCTCCCTCAGATCCAAGCTTTCAATAATAGTATTGAACATGAACGACCACCTGCCGTCAAAGTTATCATTATTCTTCTCCTTGCTCCTCCTAATGATGTTGAAATCTCCCCCAACTAAGAGTGGAAGCTGTTCGGACCCACAAATCCGAACAAGATCCACCAAAAATTCCGGTTTAAGCTCGGGCTGTGCGGCACCATAAACCGCCACCAACGCCCCGTTGAAAGCATCAACCTTAGACCTGACTCGAAACTTAACCGCAAAGTCACCCATGACTACACTCCGGACTTCAAGCGAATCACATCGCACACCCAGCAAGATACCACCCGATCTTCCACGCGGAGGGAGGCAATGCCAATCAAAATCAACACCACCCACGAGAGAGGAAAGAAACTGTGGCGCAAAATTGTCTCTACCAGTTTCCGATAGCGCAATAAAATCTAAACGATGCTCCAGAGATGCCTCAGCAAGGAACCTTCTTTTAGCCAAGTCTTTCAGACCTCTGCTATTCCAAAAGATTCCTTTCATCACTCATCATAAAATTTTTTAGACGTCCGAATCCTAGCACTCCGACGAACTGCAGAATCGGGGTAAATTTTCCGCTTCCACTTACGCTTGGGTTTACTAGGTCCAAGCTCCGGGTCCTCATAACCGGAGTCAGCGGAACAAACAACTGCATTCTCTATGGGCATATCTTCGTCCTCAGACTCATGATTGGATGGTGCTAGATCGACACACAAATTATTGAGCACTCTAACCCCCAAAGCATCAATCTCATTGTCATTCATGGGTTTAACCACTGCAATATTACGAATAGTTTCTAAGGCACGCTCCGCCTCCAAATCTAACAAATCGTTCACCGAATTAGAAATCTCACTATCTGTAGCCCCGAGTGAAACTCCTAATTGGTTTGCATTATTTATAATCTCTTCATGAGAAAAATGCAACAAAGAGTTAGATATGTTGACGGACATACCAGAAGCGATTGCAGCATCCTGAAGCTTGGCGGCCCTCATAGCGCACCGCTGCTGCATATCATCCACCTCCGGGAGCTCGTGGACGCGAGCGCTGAACCGTCTCCCCGTCGAGACGGGGTCTGAGATCCCGCCAAAAGCAACTACCTCCTCCCTAGTAAAGCCTCGCGCTGAATCCCTCAGAGGATCTACCGAGGATACTGGAGGAGGAAGCTGCGGGCTCTCCAGCTCCACGTCCACGGGGATGAACGGGTAGGAGAAGGCGGGGGCCGCCTGCCCGTGCCCTCCTCCCACCCCACCTGCCGACGTAGGGGTGGCGGTCCTCCTGACCGCCGGGGAAGAAGGGAGAGCCAGGGCCACCTGCCCCAGCCCCCCCCAGCGCTGCAGCTGGCTCGGGAGTCCCCGCCACGCCCGGGGAGGTAAGAGCCGAGGCCGCCTGCCTCGGGCTCCCTTCCCCAGCGCTGGCCGACCCCACCAGGATCGGCGTCACCACCGGAGAGAAGGCCAGGTCCTCCTGACCCATGCGACCTCCCCCACAGCCGACCATTGCCTGCGTCACCGGTGTCGCCGGCGCCAGACAACGGGAAGGAGAGGTCGAGGCCACCCGCCCCGAATTCCCCTCCCCATACCGAACCTCCGAAACATTTGACACTGTCCGGCTCGATACCACTGAGGTAGAAGGACAAAGCTGGCCCACCTGAGGCTCCACCTCCCTAACCTCTCCCACGGACGTCACCGAGAGCGGCCCCAACAAACCATCCTCCAAAGAACTAGCCACAGCATCAAACTCCAACGGCGGAAGCAGGCACTCAAAGCTATCATCAGACTCCACCCTGTCGCTCCATAGGCGGGGAGGAGCCGATGCTGGCTCGAAAGATCCAAACCGCAATGTATTCTTAGGTACCGCCGGAGCCGAGGGAGACTCTACTCCAGAACCATCACCGGGCAACTGAGCCTCCGGACTCGACCCATTAGCCCTCTCACGTCCCGCCTCATTATGCGGGTCCCCACGAGCACCGGCATCATCATCCCCCTCGTGCATATCCATAGCATCCCCGGAAACCACATCGGCAAACAGCTCCGAATCCTCAAACTCAATCTCAAGCGGAAACACCTCTCCCCGATAAAACCAGTTAACCATATCGGGGACAAAATCGATGTCCAAAACACCCACTAAGAGCCGGGCCACCCCATGAGAGCGGTTGAAGGCCATGTCCACATCCTCAGTCTTACCAACCATCATACCCAAACTTGCCACAACTCGAGCATCTGTCAAGGCCTCAGATGGGGCCCCTGAAAACCGCAGCCACACCTGAGTGAGCGGTTTGCCCTTAGGCTCCACCTTCGTCCACTCGTGAAACTCCAGGACGCACTTAGTACCCGGCACCTTGCACAACCCAAAACTCAACAACTTCTGCAAATCGTCCACCGTAGGGAATTCAACCCTAAACACATTGTCCTCAATCGGGATGAGCTCCCACTGAAAATCACCTGGAGCCAGTTCCTGAAGTCGCTGCACTATTTGAGCCTCAGACACCACTTCGCGGGTCGCTTTCACAAGCCCCGTCGTCAAACTTTGAGTCTCAGCTAGAGTCTCCCTCGCCGCCGGAGACTCAAAGAACGTCAGCTCAGCACAGTACACTCCGTACATCATGAGAGCAGGAGCCTGATCACGCAAAACCGGGCAATCCCCCATAATATGAGCCGTCTTACCACATGAGTTACAGAGTTCCGCCATGCACTCAGCAATAAAGTGGCCCTTCTCACCACATCGATAACAAAGCATCTTTTCTTTCTTACGCGCCCATTTGGACCCCCTCTCAGACTCATCCCTGTCCCTAGCCTCCACAGCGGCTCCAGATGCAGGAACATCCATGTTGTCCAAAGCCGTCACAACTTCCATAGCCTGGCTAGGCAACTCAGTCGACCGCACGGGATCCACAGCCATGTCCGAAACCTGATGGTCAACCACGGCCGTTGCCGGAGGCGGCTTGCGGGCCCGACCACGTCCACCACCGCGGCCACCACGATAGCCACGGAATCCACCTCTATGCCGGTTGTGTGGGCCAGTAGCCCCCTCGACAAAACCACCCGCCGGACCAAGGAATGGTCTTTCAGCAGAGCCATCACTCTGCCAAGCGTATCCGCGTCCACCTCCGTAGACGACGAACCACGGTGCTGGCCAACCCCGTAAGCATCAACACCATCATCCCCCACTGTCCTCTAGGCGGCCCAGTAGTACCACCGTCCCCCACGTCGGGCCGTGCCGGCGATGGACCCGAGCGTTTCTGCGCCGGTCTCGCGACATAGTGAGGCGGTGGCGCGGAGCTAGGCACAGCCGGCGCAACACCCCGCCCCACGGGAGCAGGCACCGGAGGTCTTGGGGGAGGGGCATCGCTCCCCGCAGCCGCAATGCCCGGCTTGGGAGGCCGCAAACCACCACGCCCTGCAGTCGGCAAGGACCCAGTCGGCACCGCCGGACGCTGTAGCGGCGGCCGGGCACTAGGACCACCACCCCGGCTCGCGGCAGCAAAAGGAGCAGGTCGAGGCGGACGGATGCCACCACCCCTACACGCGGCGGCTACAGGGACCGGAGCAGGCGGGCGGGCAAGAGCACTACCTCCGCGGCCAAGGGCCGAAACAGTAGCCCCGCCGGCACCAGCGCCCGGCGACGGGGCAACCCCACCGCGGCCAGTCCCCGGCGGCGGGCCGTTCCCACCGCGGCCAGTTCCCGGCGGCTGGCCGTTCCCGCCGCGGCCAGCACCACCAGCGGCGTCACTCTTGCCAGTAGGCGCCAAAGCTCCTCGGCCAGCCATGGCCCGTAGTGGGGGGATGCGCCTTGCACGACCCGCACCACAATCACAGAACCCCGGCCGGCCACGTCGCAAAACCCTATATCGCAACGACGGTAGACTGACTCGATGATCGAACGTGCATGGGGCGACAGGAGGAAGCGAAGTAGTGATCAGGTTAGACTGGGCCTCATACCCAGCTAAGTCCGGCCCAACAACACGCAGGCCCGGCTCACTCAGAACCGGCCCAACCCCAGGCGCACCCAGCTCGCGGCCCAGGAGCGATTTCAAACGGTGCGCCCGCACCATCGAGATCTCGATCGCTCGCCCAGCCGGCAATGCCGCCGCGGCCGCCACCTGCGTCCGGGAAGCACTTGCACGGCGCACAGGTCTCTTTTTCCTCTAAACCGCAATCCAAGAATCCGGCTTAATCAAATCAAAAAGAGTAAGATTGGGAAGACTAACCTTCGGGAGAGGACCCTTCCATGGCCTGATTGCCGTCGCCGCCGTTCTCCGGTGAACAACGCGACGGACCATCTCCTTCCTCTCGCCTGCGTGGAGCCCAACCCTCGCCGGATCGTCCACCGGCAAGATCTTGTCTACCATCGTAGCAACCCCGTCTTCGTCATAACCAGAATTGAAAAACTCGCAAAAAAGGTCGGACGGGGTCGGCGTCGGCTGTGAGGCCGCCGGGTCATCACCGTCACCGTCTGCATCCTCCTCATCCGATCCGGCCAGCGCCCAGAATCGGCTGCCAACGCGCGGGCGGGGCGCAGAAGCCGAGGACAGCGCCCCGGTGGCCGCCGCCCCGTTCGCCCGCGGAGTCGCCCATCCCGTTGGGGCAGTTTTTGATCCTATCATGCTCAGTGTATCTGCATGTTGGTTGAGCATCCTTAATTACTAATTCTACTCAACAGGGTACATGTTATCACTATGTGTATCTCATAGCTTGCTTGCTTGAAATCCCTTTTATTCGTTGCAGCAGAGGGGCGCATGGGAGGAAACTCGGCAGCGGCGGGCGGACCTGGTCCTCTCCGCCGATGACCGTCCTCCGGCTTTATGTAGAACACCTCTGCCAATTAAAAGAAGACACAAGAAAGGGGCAGGACCATGTTCTTTGTTTGACTCTAGTAATGTTTTCTGTGCTCCAGAGATACCTTTAGCTATTGTAACTATTTTGTAATACAAGTTTTACAGTAGTTGGCATTTTTTGGAGCCGTTCGTTTGTCGCGATCTAACGGCGCATACATACGTAGTACTCGAAAGTACGCGGATGAAAGTACTCGAAAGTACTATTAGTCTAGGGGCATTTTAGTCCTAGGAAATATATGACAAGGTGGGGCCCTCTCGTCCAATGCAAAACCGCCGCCCCTCTCCTCCAATGCAAAACCGCCGCCCCTCTCGTCCAATGCAAAGCCGCCGCCGTGCTCCTTCCTTTCTTCCATCACCATTGCAACCGCGGCCATCTCCTAGCCTTCTCCTCCTTCTCGCGGCCGCAACTTTGCTCTTCTCATCTTCCACATCCACCCCCCTCTTCCATCCACGCAAGATCCTTGATGGAGTAGCAGATCGAGCACATCGGCGGCGGCGAGAACGCCGACTTCATGGAGATCGCCGGCGGCGAGAACACCGACTTCATGGAGATCGCCTGCGGCGACCAGGTCAAGATGGCCAGGTTGACAGAGATCCGTTCTTGGTTTCACAACATATTGCAGATGAACTGGACGGCAATGGCCACTTTGAAGCAAATGACGAGGAGGGAGAGGGCAAAGCTTTCCCCCCCACCCGCACAACCGATGCACAAGGTTGAGATCCTCCTCTGGGCGATGGAGCAGGCCGATTCGTCCAGCCCGTGGACCAGGCGTAGGTTGTGGGCGTTCAGATCCAGGGTAGAGCATCCACTGGATCAGGAACCCACGGTGCACGAGGTGCCGTTGCAGATTGTGGAGCCTCCAACCGAGTCGGAGATGACTCCGAAGCGCAAGAGGAGGAGGACAGTGGTCGCGACATCACTTCCCCGCCGTTCTCCACGCTTCCCTCGCCGCTCTCCTCGTCTGAACGGCGGCCGTAGCTATGTTTAGGGTAAGATTGCTGAATTTCATTCATCATTACTTGCCACTTGCTTAATTTGATTCTCTGCAATATGTTCTTGCTACCTGTGTACTTGAATCCGTAGCCTCTGGATGGCAGCTTAGTTTGATTGACGAGGCTGTAATGAGTCTAGGCATATAGCATTGCTATGTTTTGATGTGCTGGAGTTGTATCCATGATAGGAAATTTTGTCTGTCACCTCAAGAGTTGTGTTCAAATTACGTGATGCAATCTGTGTAAATTGAACTTGCAATATTTTGGCTGCAAGCAGTGCCTCCAGAAAAGTTCAGTACACAGTTTAGAGTGATAGACTCTGGGTTGAAACTGAAATATTTCAATATTGCAAGTTTAGTAGATAGTTGTAGGCATTGAAATATTTCAGTACTGACAGGTTCACACTGAAATATTTGAGTAGTGCAATTGCAGTACACACGGGTACACACTGAAAAATTTCAGTAGTGCAATGCAATTTCAGTACACACGGGTAGACACTGAATATTTCAGTACTGCAGTTTCAGTACACGCACGCAAGCCCAGAAATATTTCGGTGTAGCAGTTTCAGTACACGCGCGTAGCCACTGAAATATTTTGGTGGTGCTGTTTCAGTACAAGCACGTAGCCTCTGAAATATTTCGGTGGTGCACTTTCAGTACATGCACGTACCCACTGAAATATTTCAGTGGTTCACTTTCAGTACACGCATGTACGAAATGAAATATTTCAGTGGTGCTGTTTCAGTACACGCATGTAGCAACTGAAATATTTCAGTGGTGTTGTTTCAGTACACACACACGTAGCCACTGAAATATTTCAGTAATGCACTTTCAGTACAGAGATGTAGGCACTGAAATATTTCAGTAGTGCCATGTCGGTGATCTTGCATCCAAATATTTAGGGCTTCCTAATGATTCAGCAAGACTCCTATGAATTTGCTCATGTTGGATGTTTTGTTCTCCATCATTTGTACTAGCATTCTGTGCGATTATCTGCCATGACAAGACCCCTGGCAAATTTATTTTCTTGCCTCCAACATCCCAGGTGTGTTTTGCAGGAAAAAACCTGGAGTTCACCAGGCTGGCTGCAGTTGTGAGGCTGGGAGGCTGATGGTGCTGCTACTGGCTGATCCTTCTTCTTTCAGCTTTTGTTCGTCCTTTCTCATGCCGTTGGACCAGGGCTACTTCCCTATGTGCTGTTAATGTATTAAGTAGTTCCTTCGAATTTGTAGTATTCAAATTACGCATTGATGGAATGTGTGAGGATGAACAATTATCAGTAACTTTACGAAACCCCTTGTAATATAATTCATGACAGCCAATTTGGAACATTACCAGATTCAATATTTGGTATAATTGGCACATGCGCACAGCATGTTGCACTTGCGCATAGCATAGACAAGTGTTGCAGCATGTCTGAAGCAACACTGAAGCGCCATTTGTGATCATTGCACCATCGAAACAACAAGTAAACATGAAGGAAGCATTCACCACCAATAAAGTTAAGGCCAGACATATATAGATAGCATTAGGTACCAGGCAGTTCACAACAGATCCAGTTAAGACACACAATACATTAATAGAGGTAGTTTTTAACCAGTTCAGACCCAGATGCAGCTTTCCAAAAGTACGGCTTCCGGCTTCTGATGATCAGCATGATGTAGGACTAGAGGTTAGGGTTTCTCAGGACCTTCAGGAGGGCAGAATGCTCAGCCCTGATCTTGTACTCATCACTGGAGATCGACGTAGCCCGGCAATGTTCCATCAGATGCTCCAATAACCCAGACCTGGGCTTGGGCTTGCTGCAGAAGGGGCAGCGGTACTTTTCCGTCCTCCAGTTGTGGTACATACCAGGTCCTTGGGTCCTGATCTTCAACACCACCTTCTCTTCAAACGACTCGACGTTCCCCTCGTCCACATCATCTCCAGATTCATACTGCACACATTAATGACCGACATTAATACATTATGCATTCAAATACTATAAACACACTAACTCAATGCACAAATAACATTTCAACTAGGCCTTACCTCATACGGCTCATCTTCATCAGAGTCATATGGGTAGAACCCAGTCTTGTCCCACTTCCTCTTGTTGCCCACAACCGCAAGATCCTCCTCCTCCTGCTATATTGTCAAACAAGCACATCAATTACAATGAATTGAATTGCAGTTCAAAGAATGTCATTACGCACAAAATTGTGAATGTGAACCACATTGGTATGTTGCAAGTGACCAAATGCTTTCCTTATAAATACAGAATCTAAGCAATCAATCAACAGACAAATGCTTTCCTTCATAAATGCTAATGAAAATCCAAGCTGGATTCCTGACATTCCCTGGATTAACCCAACACTTTTCTTTTGAGGGAATTCCCCCCCCCCCACACTACTTAATGGAAACATATAGTATATTTTGTTGCTAGGATCCTGCCTTGGAATGTTTACTTCACTCTTTACATATAGTATATACTAATTACAGAAGCCAACTACAAATTTCAATATGCACAGATTACTATTTTTGGGATAATGCAGCAAAGCTCCTACACATATTAACATAATGCAGTAGTTAATTAGGTACAACTTCAACTATAAATGCATACATCTCCAACAAACATCTTAAATTTCATTACTTACCAAAACAACAACAAATTATACTATAGATGAATCTTGTATCATCTAAATCAATTCATTGGCACATCAAAATTAATGCATTCCAAATCAAATATGTTTCCATCCAGTATCATTGAACCACAGATCAAATCAAATAATCATAAATGTCAGCAGCATTGAACTACAGATCTAATAATCATATGACATCTATCTGACCTTAAATTCCCCCTTAAATAAGCTATTCAACCTCATACTAATTAAAATCTAACAAGCAAAAATTCAACTACTAATCTAATAAGCATCTGAAAAAACCCCAAGATGCTTTTATCTCTGAAGCAACGGCATTGCAGAGGATGTTCAATGCTGTCAATATGTCTGAAGCAACAACAAAATTCCACAACTAACCCAAACTAAATAAGCATAGACTGCCCCTTCCCCTCGACCACGCTTCCCCTCTCCTTCAGAAGCCCCAATCCAGCACAAAAAAATCCAGCCCTTGAGAAGCTCTTTTGGATTAACATGACAACACCCAGTACATGAGCACATCCTTCACTATATTTACAACCAAACTAATGCACCATCTAATCACCTCAGGTAGACAATTTCCAAATCACAAGGCCATGCACAAATCTAACCAAACAAAGTTCTGGCCACAAACACTACAATCTAAAAACTACCAACTAAAAGTGATAAGCAGATACCTTCTGCTCCGCCTCCTCCTCGCCGGAGCCGGCCTCCACCTTCTCCACCTTCTCCACCTCGTGCGCCTCGCCACAGCCCGCCCCCACCTTCTGCGCCTCGACAGAGCCCGCCTCCACCTTCTGCGCCTCGCCGGAGATCGCCAGAGCGGGCGCATCTGGCTGGACCGCGCTGCTGCGGCCCGGCCCCGCCTTCTCCAGATCTCCAGCGGAGGGAGCACCGCGCTGGACGCCGGCACACCCCCTCACAAAGGTGCCCGCAGCGACCTGCCGCGCCTGCTCCACCAGATCTGCGCCCCAATCGGGGCGCTCGCCTCCTGCGTCCGCCATGGCGATGGAGAGGATGCGGTGAGGGAGACGAGGAGGTTGGAGAGGAGAGGGTTTTGGGGAGTGGGGAGTGGAGAGAGGGAGACGATGCGGCGGGGGGAAATCACTACTAGAAAAAGGGCTATAGATGGGATTGACACTAATGGCGCACTAGACAAGTGGTGCGCCATTAGTATATACTATATACTAATGGCGCACCACCTTCTGATACGCCATTAGAGTTGAAACTACTAATGGCGCACTTGGCCCAGGGTGCGCCATTAGTATCCTAAATTTTTTTTAACTAGTGCGCCTGTCCAAACATACTAATGGCGCATCTAGACGCAGTGCGCCATTAGTAGTTGAAACTACTAATGGCGCACCAGGCCTAGGGTGCGCCATTAGTATCAAATTTTTTTTTAACTAGTGCGCCTGTCCAAACATACTAATGGCGCATCCGGACACAGTGCGCCATTAGTAGTTGAAACTACTAATGGCGCACCTTGCCCAGGGTGCGCCATTAGTATCAAAAAAAATTAACTAGTGCGCCTGTCCAAACATACTAATGGCGCATCCAGACAGAGTGCGCCATTAGTGGTTGCAACTAGTAATGGCGCACCTGTCCAAGGGTGCGCCATTAGTATCAAATTTTTTTTAACTAGTGCGCCTGTCCAAACATACTAATGGCGCACCGCCAGCAGGTGCGCCATTAGTAACCTGGATTACTAATGGCGCATTTAGAGTTGGTGCGCCATTAGTAAGTGGGCAGCAACAAGATATTTTGGACAGCCTCTCCTACCCACACTCACTTTCTCCCCACTTCATTCTCTCCACCTCCTCCTTGTCTCGGGTGCCTCCTCTTTTTGACCTCATTTCCACCATAGATTCATTCAATTTAAGTGGTTAAATTACCTTGTTTTGATAGGTAAGTAAGGGGGGAAGCTATATTTATGTTGTTCTCCCTACAACAATGTGCACATGCACTTTTTATGGCCTAGCTAGATCTATGTATGTTCGTGGTGTTGCATATGTTTGTGGTGTTGCATATGTGTTTGTGTTTGGAGGTGTACCGGTATTTGAAATGCGATAGTTGCCAATATTTTGCCGGAATGTTGATTCATTTCCGTTTCGGCGAGAATTTTGGCATTAAGCATTCTTTTTGGTCCTATTTTTAGGGAAAGTCATGCCAAATTTTTTCTTGGTTCTAAAATATCGTTTTGCTCTACCACGCAGGCGACCATGGTCCGCATGATGACCGAAGGCATCGTGAATAGGTTTTTGAGGTCCGCGAAGGCCGAGATGCTTGAAAAGAACGAGACGGAGATAAGATGTCCGTGTCGAAGATGCAAGCTGAAGAGCCTTATTGCGGACCCGGAATCCTGGCAGGTGCGGGACCACCTGCTCTTGCGTGGTTTCATGGATGGCTATCGGTGGCAAGGTGATGAAGATGACTACGAAGTCGTCCATGGGGGCCGGGCAAGAAATGAGGAAGGGCAGCAAGACAACCACCGCGGCTCGGGCGGGCGAGAAGACGAAGAATCCCCAAGAGATGATCACGACGGTGATGCTGTACACAGTCATCATGTAGAAGATGCAGGACATGATGATGAGGAAGATGCCGGAGCAGACGACGGGCATGATCATGAAGATGATGATGCCGGCGGAGCAGACGACGCTGGACCATCGATGGGCTGGGTGCAGGACCCTCATATTCAAGAGCTGCTTCTCAAGCAGACGGATAACGCAAGAGCTGCCGCCCGAGAGAAAGCCAAGCTGGATCAACTGGAGATAGACGCGATTACTCCATTGTATGAAGGATGCACGCCCGAGGATACCCGCCTGAAAGTAACGCTCATGGCTCTGGAGATGAAGGTAAAGCACAAAATGACCGACGCATGCTTCGACGAGAACATGTCATTCTGGCACGAACGTCTTCCCAAGGGGAACAAGTGCCCGACCAGTTTCGAGGAGGCGAAGAAAATCGTGTGTCCTCTGGATTTACCGCACGTGAAATACCATGTGTGCATGAACAATTGCATCATTTATCGGGACGAGCACGCGGAGTCTACCATATGTCCGGTGTGCGGCGTCACTCGATACAAGAAGAGGAAGAAAGCTCCTCGAAAAGTGGTGTGGTACTTTCCGATCAGTCCTCATCTGCAGCGGTATTTCGCGGACCCTAAGGTAGCAAAGCTCCTGCGTTGGCACGCGGATAGGGAGGAGAAGAAGCGAGAAATGACGCAAATGATCCGGAGATAGATAAAAAAGACAAGATGCTGAGTCACCCTAAGGATGCGAGCCAGTGGCAAGCGTTGAACTTCGAAGACCTAGAATTTGGGAACGATCCAAGGAACATCGTGCTAGGCGCGAGCACCGATGGAGTCAATCCGTTTGGCAGCCAGAGAAGCACACATAGCACCTGGCCTGTGTTTGTGTGGATGTACAACCTTCCCCCCTGGTTGTGCATGAAGAGGAAGTACATTCACATGAGTATGCTAATCGAAGGACCGAAACAACCAGGGAACGACATCAATCTATATTTGGGGCTGCTGAAAGAGGAGCTAGACACGCTGTGGAAAATGCCAGCCAATATGTGGGACGCCGCAGAGAAAGAATATTTCCCTATGAGAGTCGCGCTGCTCACGACGGTGCACGACTATCTCGGTTACGGATATCTCGCAGGGCAGGTGGTCCATGGATTTTCTGGATGCGTCAGGTGCATGGATGACACAACGTATCGCCAGCTAGATAGAGATCCCGGGTCTTCGAAAACCGTGTTCATGGGACATCGAAGGTGGCTTCGCGACCATGACCCGTGGAGAAAACGCAAGGATCTATTCGATGGTGAAACCGAACCCCGAGGACGCCCGCGTACGAGGAGCGGCAAGGAAATAGACGAGCTGTTGAAAAATTGGAAAGACTGCCCACTGCCGGGAAAGAAGCAAAAGGCGCCAGAGCCGGGAAAGAAGCGAAAGGCGCCAGAGCCGCTGCTGAAGGTATGGAAAACGAGGTCTGTTTTCTGGGACTTGCCGTACTGGAAGATCCACCGTGTGCCTCACAGCCTTGATGTCATGCATATCACGAAGAACGTGTGCGAGAGTCTGCTTGGTACCCTGCTCAACATGCCAGAGAGGACCAAAGATGGGCCGAAAGCAAGGGCAGACTTGAAATCAATGGGCATCAGGCAGGAGCTTCACGCTATATATGATGATGATGATGATGATGATGATGATGAGGCGAAGCAGGACACGGAAAGTCGTCGCAAAGGCAAAAAGGCCAAGAAGACCGGAAATGACTACCCTCCCGCGTGCTTCACTCTAAGTCAGGAGGAGATCGAGCAGTTTTTCACCTGCCTCGTAGGAGTAAAACTTCCTTACGGTTACGCGGGGAAGATAAGCAGATACCTAGACCTAGCGAAGCTGAAGTTCAGCGGGATGAAGTCTCACGACTGTCACGTGCTGATGACGCAGATACTTCCAGTTGCAATCCGTGGGATCATGGACGCGCACGTCCGTGAAACGCTATTTGGCCTATGCAACTTTTTCAACGTCATCTCTCGGAAGTCTGTTGGCGTGAGGCAACTCAGAAGGCTACAGGAAGAGATCGTGGTGATACTATGCGAGCTTGAGATGTACTTCCCGCCCGCATTCTTCGACGTTATGGTGCATCTGCTGGTCCATATCGTGGACGATATCATCCAACTCGGGCCGACGTTCCTGCACAGCATGATGCCGTTCGAAAGGATGAATGGTGTCATCAAAGGATACGTTCGCAACATGTCACGTCCAGAGGGAAGCATACCCAGGGGCTTTCTGACCGAAGAGTGCATCTCCTACTGCACGAATTATCTAGGCATCGAGAACCCCGTTGGTCTGCCCGTCAACAGGCACCTCGGCAGGCTCGCTGGATGGGGTCACCGTGAGGGTCGCCGCGAAATGCATGTCGACTTCGAGGGTCGACTCGTCGACTTTGAAAGAGCAAACCTAGTCGCACTACAACACATAGACGTGGTCGATCCTTGGGTGGTAGAGCACAAAACCTTTATTAAGAAGACGTACAATGACCGAGGCCAACAGAGGACGGACGGAGATATACTCAAAGAGCACAACTCATGTTTCACGCGTTGGTTCAAGCAGAAGCTTCTGTCGTACCCTTTACATGAGGATTCTTCCGCGGAAGAACAACTCATATTCGCCTTGTCACAGGGCGCCGAGCACAACCTGATGACCTATGAGGCGTACGATATCAACGGCTACACATTCTACACCGAGGCCAAGGACATGAAGAGCGATGGTTATCAGAACTCCGGGGTAACGATGGAATCCTACACCGGTAACGACAAGGACAGATACTACGGAAGGATCGAGGAGATCTGGGAGCTGAGCTACGCTGGAGAGAAGGTCCCGATGTTCCGTGTCAGATGGGCCAAGAGCGTCCTAAAAGAAGACCGGTATTTCACCACCATGGTTATACCCGAAGCCAAATCCAAGACCGCAGGCGCAAACGTCACCGCGAAAAATGAGCCATGGGTACTGGCTTCCCAAGTGGACCAATGCTTCTTCATTACCGACCCGTCAAAGCCCAGTCGTGTTGTCGTGAGGAGAGGCAAAAGGAAGATCATTGGAATGGATGGAGTAGCCAATGAGCAAGACTTCGACAAGTACGGCGACCCGGGAATCGAACATGACGACGATGATGAAGTACCAGCATACACCACAAGAAGAAGCAGGACCACCCTACCTAAAGGACGTCCGTTCCACAGAAGAACTCCATTTGCGAAAAAGAAGGGCAAGAAGATTGTGAACAGATAGCTAGCTAAGAGATCGATTGTATTTAAATCGTAGCCTTCATTTCTCGATTGTATTTCATGGGCACTTTTTGAACTATCATGAATATTTTTAAATTTCATGGACACTCGATATGGATCCCCCTCCATCTCGATCGCTAGCTATCCCACCTCGCCAGATCCGGTCCCCCTCGCCACCGAGCACCCCCGGTCCACCGGCCCCCCGCACCCCGTGCACCCTCCCCCGCTCCACCGGCATTACTGTTTGATGATATTTTAAAAAAAATTATTATTGTCTTATAAAAAATTATTACTGTCTTATAAAAAAATTATTACTGTGTTATAAAAAAATTATTACTGTCTTATAAAAAAATTATTATTGTCTTATAAAAAAATTATTACTGTCTTATAAAAAAATTGTGGAGCCTGGGAATCGAACCCAGGACCTCCCTGGTGTGAGAATTGGCTGCTGACCAGTCGAGCTAGTAGAGGGGACTTGGTGTGGATAAGGTAAGGTGGAAGATAACCTGTTGGCTCGAGCAGAAAAAAAATACTAATGGCGCACCAGGGTGAGGTGCGCCATTAGTATGGATGTACTTATGGCGCACCGAGGGGTGGTGCGCCATTAGTATTGTGCCCTCGCCCTCGCCTATCCCCGGTCCAAACCGGCCTCTCTCTCCCTCGCCCTCGCCCTCGATCCCCTTCCCCTCTCCTCTCCCGACGCCGCTGCCCCGCCGCCTCGACGCCGCCCCGTCGTCCTCGTCTCCGCCCCGACGCCGCGACGTCGCTGCCCCTTCCCCTCTCCGCCCCGTCGTCCTCGTCTCCGCCCCGACGCCCCGACGCCTCGACGCCGCCCCGTCGTCCTCGTCCTCGCCCTCCTCCTCCAGTGACTGCAGCGCCGCCGCCGTTGAGTTCTCAAATCCTGCTAGGTTCTCTTCTCCCCCTCCCTCTCTCTCATGCGTTTTTCTTCTTCAACCCTAACCCTAACCTGAACCCATTGTACAGGGGCGCGCCTCACTTGAGCCACCCGATCAGGGGACTTGTTGACGATTCCTCCGCCTGCCCTGCGGAGGACTAAGGAGCTCTTGGTCTGGGAGCAAGCAGGGTATGTTTCGCCTCTTCCAATCAGAGTGCTTCTTCAGTTGGTCTCAACTACTGATGCTAATGTTAGGTAGCGCCTCACCTGCAGCAATTGTTGCATCATCTGTTTGTTTACCTCACAACTATCAAGAGTGCAAAGTAGATGTTGATTCATAAATATATTCATAGTCACAAATTGATGATGATTAACTGCCAGCCCAACTGGAATCATAAAATGGACTGCACATATAAACTAGTATTGGGCACTGAGATTCAAAGAAGAAATTGCAAAGTTCTTTTGGATTCTTGTTTATAAGATAACAATGGTCAACCATTAGTCCTAGTCTCTTTCTTCTGTCCTGCCTTGTACCAAATGCTCAGGGATCCTATCGTGTATTGTATTGTAGTGGGAATGTCGCAATTATTATTGTATTGTATTGTATTGTCCCCCGTAGTTTGTACTGCCCCTGTAGTTTGTTTGTAAAAATATGAAGTACTTCTTGCTTGATCGATCACTGTAGGCCCCTTATCACTGTAGTTTGTTTGTAAAAATGTTACTGCTGCTTGTCATTTTAGCAATCTTGCTTGTCATTTGATCGATCACTTCTTCTGGATCCATGTCACAATGCTTACTTTTTTCAGTAGATCCTGTAGTACAATAATCAGTAATTATAAAGTCATACTAAAGAGAGGTAGAAGAATAATGTGACTTTGAAACAATTGAGCACATATCACTTGGCAACAGTTGGATGATTTATGACACTTCCATATCATATCTTGCTACATGGGTTCAATTTATTTTATCCATTTTGGGCAGTTTTCATGATGGTGTATTGTGTATGCCCTTGCTATATTTGATTCCATTATTTCTTAGAAGATTACTTGAACCTAATCTTTTGCATAATTAGATGTCTTCATCTGTACATCATATACATACATGTGATCAAACCAAGGGAGATCATGTTTGTTTGTTGCTTGCATTGCTAAAAAACAGTAGCTACAATTTGTAAAAAGCATGTTATAGAAACTTTGCCATGTTATAGGAACTTTTATCTAAGAGTTTGTTACTTGCATTGCTAAAAAACAGTAGCTACAATTTGTAAAAAGCATGTTTGTTGCTTGCATTGCTAAAAAACAGTGGCAAATTTTTATCTAAGAGTTTGTTCTATTTGTATTTATCTAAAGATTAGCATGGCAATTTTCTACATGGCACAATCTTTTAGCATGGCAAAATATAGGATGATAGCATCCTAATTTTTTCATATGGCAAATATGAAGAAAAGCATCAACCTATACCTGAGGAAAAAATCTGCAGCTAGTGACCTGTGCAAAAAACAGAAAATTAAAAAATCAACGGCTAATATTAACTCAGTAGTGTCTTAAAATTTCTCAATTTTGTTTGCCAAAAAATAACCTCTGGGTGTAATGAGCAGATAACGAAAAACATATTTGTGTTTCCAAGTAAATACAGTACCTCCTGCTGTAACTGCTGAGTTCTGAGACAGCACTCTTTTCTTTTAATTTTCAGAACATTTACAGTCTTGCTCACTACTTTTTATGATTGATTTGTAGTTTTGTAGTTGGTTGTTACAGAATGCAGTACCTTGGTTGTGAAGATAATAAAAATTATGACAATGTTGTGCAGGAGTAGTAATAAGACAAGATCGCTCTAAGGTGAAGGAAGCAAGTGAGAGGCAAAGTGAGTTATTCTCTGGTCGTGTATTTAGTTAGTTACTTACTCCTGGTAGCTAATAAGTGGTTACTCTTTGGACTTTGGTGGTGTATGTATCAAAGCATGTTGTAAATATAGCAGCTCTGTTCCTTTTGTTGTAATGCCTAATGCCTTCATATTCTACTTGTATCACTGTATCATTGTAGCAAAAGTACTGAGTTTCTGCTTGTGTATCATTGTATCACTGTATCACTGTATCACTTGGGCATGAAATGGTTCCAGAAACCAAAAGCCTGTTGTACATTATAGCTAGGACAAACTTCAGTCTTTTTTTGTTTGTAACAGAAACTACAGTAGTAAATATTTCTTGAAGTAAATATTTTCAGTCATTACAAATATGATACTGCTAGGAGATGATACTGCTTGGAGATGATACTGCTTGGTGTATTTTCCATGTTGTGATGGAGGCCTTTTTTGCCTTGTCCACCCGAGAGGCCCTTGAGTTTGCCGGAATGTCGATTAACTTCCGTTCCGGCAAATTCGGGTACTCCATATGTCCTATTTTCAGCAAAGGTCATGCTGAAATTTTCCGTGAATTTTAGCATGACTTTGCTAAAAATAGGACATATGGGGTACTTGTGACTAATGCATGGGCCGGGGTATCTTAGTAGTTAATTAAGTAGGATCAAGTGCCCCGGCGTACTTGTGACTAATGCTTGGCTTTTAGGGTGCCTCGGTGTCGATAAAAACCGAAATGATGAAAGCTTAGGCTTTTAGGGTGCCTCGGCGTCGAAAAACCCTCAATGATAAAAGCTTAGCTTTTAGGATGCCTCGGTGTCGACAAACCCTAAATGATGAGACCATGATCTTGTTCCTTGACAATAACCAACTTTTTGACCAAACTTTGTTCCTATTTAGAGAGAAACATGGCCAACAACGATGAGGCCGGGGGTTCGAGCGTCAAGCCATTCTGGATGCTGTCCCAGGAGATGGAGGAACAACCTCACTTGTATGAGGACGCCGCCTTCCCCACCGATCCTGAGACCACTGATGCTACCACCGAGGATGACCCCACTGATGCCACCACTGATGGTGCCGCCGAGGATGCCACCACTGATGGTGCCGCCGAGGATGCCACCACTGATGATGGCGGCGCACGCACAGATGGCAGCCAACCGAAGAGGCAACGGAAGGACCAGCGCCCGACCGTGCTCCGCACCCTCAAGGAGGAAGTTACTGAAGTGGACTCCGACGGGAATCCAACGGCGCCCGAACGAATAGTCAAGGGGTACTCGCTTCAGCTCGGGTGCATTCTTTGAAGCACCGTCTCGATCAACACCGAGAACCAGAGGCATCCTGACCGAGGGAATTTGCGCAACCTCCTCTTCACGAAGCTGCACGAACGATACAAGTTCCCCGCTGAATTTGAAAACACAAGCCTCAAAGGGAATAAAGTGAACAATGCTGCCCTCACGAAGATGAGCAAGGCCCTGTCTACTTGGAAAAGCAATGTGAAGAGAATGGTCGAGAAAGGTGAGAGTTATGAGAAGATCAAGGAGAAAAATCCTTCGATCACCGAAGATGACTACAATGACTTCAAGATCAATTGCTCGAGCACCGCAAACTCCGAATCAAGTAAGTGGGGGAAAGAAATGCGGGAGCTGAACTTAGGGGAACACACACTCGGTCCCGGCGGTTACAGAGTGGCGGAGCCTATATGGGACAAGGAGGAGGCGGACCGTGCCGAGCAAGGCCTACCGCCCCTCTTCGATAAATACGGTGACAAGCAGACCAGGAACTTTGTCAGGGCCCGGTACAAGAAGGACCCGAAAACAAAGGAGCTTACCACGGATCCGAAGACCAGGGCACTTGAGCTTGTTCTGGTAAGGAATACACCCCCTCGTAATTAGCTCCATATGGTTGCATTCTAATTAATGAAGCCAAATTTCTAAATGGTTCACATTCCTTCCGCAGGCGACTGAAAGCAGTAGCGCGGGGTCGACTAAGAGCAACCCTTGGGACACCACTCTAAATAGGGCGTTGAATGTAATGAAGAACAAGGATAAGCTCAGTAAGCCGACGTCAGCTGGTCGTGTGGCCGGCAAAGGCTTGTCGACAAAATGGTCGTCATACTATGACACTGCTGGGCGAAAGGAGAAAAAGACCAGCTCGGAAAGCCAGGCGCGCGAGGTTCAAGAACTCCGGGCACAGGTGGCGCGGATTCCGGAGATTGTCCAAGAGCAAGTGCAACAACAACTCGGAGCGACGATCACCGCCATTGTGCCTACCTTGATCCAGGGGATTAGTGCGTGGATTGCGGGCGGCCAACAGGGGCCGCCCCCGATTCCTAGCTTCATGGCCAGCAACTCGCAGAACGCGATGGCGGGGCCATTGGTGTCTCCGGCGGAGCCGGCATTGGTGTCTCCGACGCCGGCACGGGAGCTTAATGCACCCGGGTGTACGCCGGCCGGCACCTCTGCAGCAAGCGGCCCCTCCGTCAACTGCACGCCCGCCGTTGGCGGTGCCTCGACATTAGCCGAGCTCGACGCCATCATCACGGTAACTAATTAAGCCTCTCTCGGCCGAGGACTTCATCTCCTTGCCTTTGACTGGGCATCCCTAACGCCCTACATTTTTTCGCATGGCGCCGCCGACGTTCCGTGCACTCTCCTGCACTTCGTGAACAACGAGTTGGTCGATGTCGCCAAGGGCAAAATCGTTCAACCGGGCAACCCCTTGTTCCACGGTACCCAGATGCCACCCAACTTGTTTAGGGTTCAACTGGTTCGGGTGCTGCCAGGCTGCGACAAGGTGTTACCTCCGATTCGACCAATGGGGGCCGACGATGATGACGTGATGAACCTCAGCGCCTGCCTGAGCTGGCCCCTGCTTTGGCCGAAGAGCCAGATTCGTTTGGGGGCGGGGGACACCACCCCAAAGACAACACCGCCAGTCGTGCCGGCGCCAAGTCGGCCCCATGGCAAGACCGCCGCAACGGTGCCGGACATCCCTATGCCACTGGATCCAAACATGCATATGGCACAGGATCAGAACGACGACGACGACGATACATTTGCCAACGTCGATCAGTACTTTGCCGATCATGGGGATGGTGGCGACTTCATGGGGCCTCCTTCTCAAGAACCCAACCCAACAAAAGACGTGTGCGATCTAGCTGGTACCGCGGAGAAGCCAAGTTGCAACAGGCGTCGTCTGTAGTTCAGCTCTCAGGAGACGCCTCCAGCTGCCGACTTCACCGAGCCTCAGATAGGCGAGGTGCCAAATATGATCAGCCCCAACACACTCAAGAAGGCGGTCTGTGAGCAGAACTCGGTCCCATTACAGGAGATCAAGAAGAAGGCACGCAAAAGAAAGACTAACAAGGGTGCGGGCCAGCCGGCACCGAGTACGATCCGTGCTCAGGACGGGCCACCTTCAACTGCGGATATCTCGAGGAGGGTGCATGTGGCGGGTAGGCCGATGCTACCGAGAAATATGCTCGATGCTGCAACCGGTGCTATGCGGAGTCTGCATGACAGTGTGCTTTCTTTGGAGAAGCGGCGTCTCCGAGAGAAGGATGTGGCATACCCGGTTTTCGCGGCCAAGGTGCCAGAGGGCAAGGGCTTTGTGGATAACTCCATCGGGGGTACGATCGTCCTGCGGTTTGATGACATCCACGCTATGTTGAACCTTCATCCGCTGCACTACACCTTCGTTCGGCTATTTTCGCTGAGTATGGAGATGCGGATCATTCGCGACAAGACCCCGGACATTGTGATAGTCGACCCCTTCTACATGCGTGCCAAGATCTTGGGCAGCGCTGGGGACCGGCAAGTCGCGAGTTCTTACCTCGAAGGCGTCATTCTGGCAAACCAAGATAAGGACAACTTCCTCGTGCCTTACTTTCCCGAGTAAGTCCTCCCCTCAACCGCCCCGTAACATATGAATTCTTAGATTTCGATCGTTTTTGTTTTAACATTCCGTGTTTTCTGCAGTGACACACATTGCACGCTCATCCTCCTAAGCCCCAAATATTCCATGGCCACGTATTTCGACCCGGACCGTCAGTCGAACGTAGACTACACAAATGTCAAGAAGGTTCTTGATGATGTTCTCCCCGGCTACGTCAAATCTGGAGGCACCTTCACCAGGCCTATTCGTAAGTACGGCAAGCACGTGTTCTCCCACAACACGACGTTCTGCTGCGTCAAGCAGCCGCCTGGCGGTCAGAAGGGTGCCTACTACGCCATCCATCACATGCGGGCGATCGTACGGGACCATCATCAACTACTGCTACCGAGTAGACTCAAAGATTGGGCCGCGAGCGTGTCGGCAATCCAGGACGCGGACATCAGACAAGAATTCTTTCGCATCCAGTCGGAGTTTGCGGAAATCATCCATCAAGATGTCCTTCGTACCTCGGGGCAGTTCTACCTCAGAAATCAACCATCCAACAGTGACATCGACACAATCCTACAAATGCAGGCTGACAACGCCCGTGGTTTCATGACTCCCACGATAGACGGCGGCTTCATCCACGCTTCGGTCCCTTGAGTCGAGTCGAAAGCAGTGATGCTGTGTCTAGTTCTGAAACATCGATTGGCTCATGTTGTAATTAAACTTTAATGAACTTGTAGTATGTCTCTTTGGTTTCGAGAGTCCTTCAACTTAGATGTAATCGATGCTATTAATGTCTTGCTTTTCTCTTCCGATCGTTCTGTTGCATACTTATATATTGCTGATGTATTGTCTGTGAATTGGTACTAATGTTTCGTTTGGCTACTGCATAGCGATGCCGTGGTATGTCGTGTACAAGGGTAAGGTTCCCGGAGTCTACGACGACTGGGAGGAGTGTCGGAGACAGGTTCACCGATTCAGCGGTAACAGTTACAAAGGGTACGCCACTAGGGTCGAGGCCGAATCTAGATACGCCCGCTATCTAGCGGGAGAGGGGAGGGAGCGTTGGAGGAACCGGATGAAGACGAGTTTCATCGTGACGATGCTCATCGTGATGACCGCAACTCTCTTCTATGTGATGGTAGTTTAGATGATCGATATCGACTTGTAATGTGAAGACAAACTCGCGGTCTCGAGACTTGTAATATAATGATTCATACTTATACATTTTGTTCGGTCTTTTCAATTCGGAGACTAATATGATGAATTGTATTCGGAGACTAAAATGATGAATTGTATTCAGAGACTAATCTTTTATTGTATTCGATGAATCTGTTGTTGATGTGTGTTGTCTATATTTTGTCCAATTATACATTTTGTAACCTGTGCAAAAAACAGAAAATTAAAAAATAAAAATAAAACTAATATTCATACTAATGGCGCATCACATCATAGTGCGCCATTAGTATGCCAAAGGATACTAATGGCGCATCACTAAACAGTGCGCCATTAGTATGCCGAAGTTACTAATGGCGCATCCATCTGTAGTGCGCCATTAGTATGCCAAAGCACCTGGGTATACATGGCCCCTGGGAGGCATACTAATGGCGCACTGTTGTATATACTAATGGCGCATCCGGGGTGCGCCATTAGTATACCAGATACTAATGGCGCACCAGTGGTGCGCCATTAGTAAAATATACTAATGGCGTGCTACTAATGGCGCACCACTGATGCGCCATTAATGGCCAGATTAGGTGCGCCATTATTAGCCCTTTTTCTAGTAGTGAATGGTGGGCGATGCGGCCGGAGGTGGTTGCCGTCCACATTTATATGATGGGACAGTTTTGGCAACTACCCGTGACACGTGCTGCCCCACGCGCGGGCGGCTTCACGCGTGCACGAAAGGCCGCCGTATACAAACAAATACGTATACGGCCGGGCATACGATCCTATATGACGACCAACACGCCCGAAACCAAGGAAGCGTGCACCCGCCGTCCCTCGTGCGCCCTTAAGGCCAGCCCATGTGAGGGGCGGGAAGCCCCTTTCGTTTTTCCTTTTTATTTTTTTCTGTTTTCTATTTTTCCTTTTGAAAGTAATTCAGGATTTCTACAAAGTTGCAAATTGCGAAAAAATGTTCGCATTCCAAAGTTCTTCATGGCTTGAAAAAATGTTCAGGACATGATAAATCTCACAGATTCAAAAAATGTTCGTGATTTCAGAAAGTGTTCATATGTTACAAAAATGTTCATGAATTTTTAGTAAATGTTCAAAATATTTTGAAAAATGTATGAATTTTTCAAAAATGTTCATGAATTCGTAAAAGATATTAGGAAATTTTAAAAATGTTCACAATTTCAAAAATATATTTCTGAATTTGGAAAATTTTCCTGATTTCAAGAACAGTTCATCGTTTAAAAAATTGTTCCTGAATTCAAAATATGTTTATGTTTTTCTTAAGGAAGCGTGAATTTTAAATTTTTTCGCAATTTCTTAATATTACGAATATTTTTTGAAGTTGATGAAAAAATATAATTCATGAACATTTTTTAAACGATGTATGTAAAATTCTTCGGAAGCTTCAGCAAACATATATAACAGTTACCATGTAACACAGTGGAATAATCATAGGTAGTAGAGCATTAGTTACCAGTTAATAATAGTTGCAATCCATCATAAGCAATAGTACCTAGATATGAGTAGATATAGGTACGGTAATACACGACAAGTACTTGCAAACAAGAGCTAACATAATAAGTTCATTTCACATTGATACATGGCCCACCCCAGTTCTAAATGAGGTGGATGGTGATCATCATCCTCAAGCCATGGCGACGGGTGTTCGCAACACTGAGTAGGATGGCCTGTCCTACCCGAAGATTCTTGGCACGAAGGAACTTCTTTCCACCCTGCCCTGCTCAAGATAGTGCGACCGTCCGTGTCCATTGCATAGGCACAGCTGGTGATGGAGCCCGTTCTGGTAAGGCGTAGTCCAGCAGCCATGCCTTCTTCGTCCGGGTCGATGCCACAGCTATCAAGTAACCTCTTAGGTAATTTCTGAAAACAGTTGACATGATATATGATCATGTCACGTGCAATTATCAACAAAGCATACACTTCAAGACACATATATCATTGGATTCAACACTGAGCATATATATCATCACATCACTACACTATACGCCAAGCATCAAATTACTACAGTAATTAGGCATATCATTAGATTACTGCGTACACTAAGCATATCATCGCATATTACTACACTACATGCATGTCATAAAATTCTTCACTAAATGAATTCTAAACTAGGCCTCTCATCACAGTACTACAACATGCATATCATATGAACTACTACACTAACAAAGCATGCATATCATGTAATTACCACACTAAGTAACATACCATGATATGCCGTTTAACATTCGTCCTTGTGAGGCGGGTCACGAATGGCTTCCCTAGGTAGTCTTCACGTAGCGGAAGCATGTCCCAAAGGTTGCCGATTTCCTCGTCGCCCAGTCTGAGTCCTTGGGCATACAGGTATTCAACAAGTGGGTTCTCATCATCATCCGAATCGTCATCATCAGAATCAGCACCATCTTCCTCCTCATGAACTTCATCCTCACTATCTGGAATCAAATTTAGATAGATAACAGAAATCCTGGGCCTATCTGTTCTGAAGGAGAACCTGATCAATTCACCCCCACTAAGACGCATGCGGGCGATGAAACGATCCCAATCATCTCCTCCTATCTGGGTTATCTTTCGCCCCTTCTCGACCTGCATAGTGTATGGGCCCCCAAGAGCGTCGAAGGTCACGGTGTCTCCGATGAACTCATTGAATGCCAATCTCACATTGCATGGTACGATCTGTGTAAGATAAAAACAAATAACAGACACAATACATTAGTGGAAATAGCAAAAAAAAAGAATGTACTGTCAGAAGGTTCATATAAATTGTTACCGCTGCAACAACAATAGAAGGCTGGAAGTAGATGCCGAACAGAGTGGCAGTAGAAAGGCTGGTCCGACACCGTGAGTTGCAGCGTCCACATGGTGCTTCCTCCATTCTACACAGAACATGTTGAACTCTAAGTTGAATTGTACATAGTACAATACAAAGATCATACATATAATAAATCATAGTGATAACCTATACTGGCAATGGCCAATCAATCTATTTACTATCATCTACGTAATAAAGCAATGCCAATGACAATGGCAATGCCCGTCTCATCTAAACCTGGGAATAGTTCGGCATCCAAACTAAAACCAGTCCAATCCACGGCACACATCAAAACCAAACCAATCCAGATATTTTCATTTAGAATCTAGACCAAACCGAACTATACATGCTCGTCATCCAACCCAGTCCAAACCGTTTTCAACTTTTGGATTGAATCCA
>NC_057799.1:10148821-10154963 GCF_018294505.1 Triticum aestivum | reverse complement strand
CACGAGCCCCACGACCCCCACGATCACGATAACGACGAGCGCCTCCCTCACGCGACGAACCGCCTCCCCCAGAACTCAAAAAGGCACCTTCTCCTCCATTCCTCCCTCATTATGCGAACCACGTCCATCTACTCCAGAAACTGCAACCACCGTCTCTGTCTCAAAACCGCCGTCGCTGGAGAAGGGCAATGGCGGATGAGCCGTCTACCAAGCGTCACTGTGGCGAGACGTCCGACCAGAGCATCAAGCAGGAAGAGCAGAGCATCAACGAAGACGACGTTCAGGTCCCCGGTGAGAAGCGCGACTACACCACCAAACTTGACAAGGTGGAACTCCACGGCAAAGAGACGCTGGAGGTCGTCTGCACCAGCAATCCAGACACTGCCGATGAAATGCTCACCAGGCTCTTCATGAAAGCCGTCGGCAGGTATCCTAGATTCGTCGGCGTTGATGTGGAGTATACCAGGGATGACGAACCTCCGCAGTACGCAGCAGTTCTGTAGTTATGCGTGGATGAACTCTGCCTGGTCTACCACATCGCTGCGGCCACAAAATGGTGAGCCATCCTACTCATATACCCTAGTTTCTCAACTACATCTACTAGTGTATATTGTGAAGTGCACGCACTAGTGTGGTTTCTCAAGTACATGGACTGGCATAGATTTTTACCCTGATGCACTGGATTAGTATCTTAAAATCTTGCACCAGATTAATCACCAAACTTGATATACTAGTGTAGTTTCTGATCTAGATGCATCAGTGTTGTGTCTACCGCCTGTGGATGCATTAGTGATATTTTCTGAAGTTGATGCACTGGACTAGATGTATTAGTGTTGTGTCTACTAGTGTAGTTTCTGATATTGATGCATTAGTGTCGTGTCTACCGGTGTGGATGCACTGGACTAGATGTATTAAAAGTTGTTTCTGAAGTTGATGTAGTGAAGTAGTTTGCTGTAGTGTTATTTTCAACTGTATGATCCAAAAAGAGAAATAACATCATGTACTTCATGCATTCATCTTCAAAATGTCTCTCCCCTTGAAGGCCCAAGCGCCTCAAGAGCTTCCTCCAGGAGAAGAAGTTGTTCACCTTTGCCGGTTTCAGCATTCATAATGACAAAGAGATGCTGAAGATGTCTGGTTTGGAGATCAATCCCGAAAAGTACATCGACATTCAGAAAAACTATAGAGTTCCATATGCCGGCAGAAAGAAGCAGTACGACTCCTTGGCTGATGTTGCAGCCAGCGTCATCCACCCATTTTACCAAAACATGAAGAAGAAGATCAACAGGACCGAAGACCATAAACTGTGGGGGATCAGCCCGCTGCCAGACTACCTCATCGAGTACGCAGCGAAGGATGCGTACGCCACCTACAAGCCTTGGAAGATAATAGACAACATCAAATCGGGTGTGGAAATTTCAGAAGCACAGGAGGCTGACCCCTACTACCACTGCCACTACGCGGCATGAAGAGAGATCAAAGTCTGCCTTCAAGTTGCTAGCGCAGTGTCCTTTTATGATATCTATGTTTCTTTGTTGTTCGATGTGTCTGAACTTATGTCCTATGGTGTGTCTGAACTTATGTTGTGCGGTGGTTGATCTGCCGTTTATCTTAAGAGTTTGCTGCTACTCTGGTTTAGTGTTCCAAGTTGTTAATACTCTTTTGGTGATGCATGATAAGCCTTGTACAATGCTCGATGCGTACGGTGGTGCTTAAAAAAAACAGGGTTTTTCTGAAGCACTGGTGCCTATTTCTACAGGAGAGACGCCTAGTTATGCGTCTACCCTGTACAAATAAGCACCTGTGCTTAAGAAAAGCCTGGTTTATGACTATGGTAGTTATAGCTTGGCATGATTATGTTTAGTGTATAACTCAGCATGATTATAGCTTCACAAAATTAAACCATGCAAATGATTGCCGATTCCACCTATTGCCAAATCAAGCTTTGTACTGATGATGCATTAGATATTGCTATAAGTAGAGGATGCTCATGATTGCGAAAAGTACCTATTTCCACTTTCTGATAAGAACTAAACGTGTATGAAAAGATGCTAAAAGTAGAGCATGAGCATGAGCATTTATCAATTGATGATCAATTGATGCAACCTATTTGTGTTTGAATGGGCTCAATAAAGCTGGTGCTGGTTTATGCTCTCTGCGTGATCGTGATGGAAACGAAGACACTTGGTTGGCTATGGTCTTGCTGTCAAATTTAAGTTTCAGTTCTTTAAGACTCTTTGTTTTTGCTGCTTCCTCGGGATTGACTAGCTTTCTCGGGCGTCCACGTGCTCTCTTCCTTTTTGGGGAGTTGGGTGCACCACTATTGGGGGAGTTGGGTGCACCAGTATCCTTCTGGGAGTTGGATGTGTCGGGATCGTTGGAACCATCAGGATTGTTTACTAATTGCACGTCGTCTTCTGAACCATCAGGTAGAACTGCTTGCTGGGCATCGTACACCTCCTTCTGTATAAGAGAGAGTGCTGCGTTAGTTCTAATCATGAGACTTATGAAATAAATGATATATTCTTGATGTAGCACTAACCGTTATGGGGAACTTATATGATTCGAGACGAAGCGCGTTGCAATTTGAATGCAGTAAGGCTGTACATATTTTCCACCTGAAAATATCTATCCTTGCCTATATTTGATAACCGACACTTATGTCAGCATAGCTTTCAAGCTAAACAAAGTACAAATGTTAATTAGGCATTCAATTACCTGGTTGAAAATATCGGTCATTTCATCCCCGTTCCATGACAACATGTACTGCAGTGTCCAAACCGCACAGGAAGTCCTGCGATGTTTAGTTAAAGATCAGTAATCTTATTCGTGTAGGCAAATAATAATTTATGAGGCCATGCCTACCCATCGGTCTGTTGTGGTATGTTCTCATAGCGTTTTTTTGTCCATTCGGCAAAATTGATGTTCTTAGCTGGTGATATCAACCCATTCTTGACAGCTTCGTCGATGCAGAACTGAATCGAGTCCACCTAGGGTACGACGAGTTATACATAGGGTTACGGTACTTTGGGAGCTCATGTGCCATGCGGATCAAAAGAGGCAGCAAGAGAACACTTACAAGAGAATCTTCCTTGGTCTTGTCGCAATGATAATTCATGGAGTTCAGAGTCTGAATTTATTTTTTGTCAAAATTAAACATCATTAGCATCCAATGGTTTTGGTGTACATTCAGTGGGACATGCACCTGCAGTAAAATTTGGGTTGGGTTGAGAACTGAAATTTGTCGTGTACAGTGTGTACATAAACTATGAAACTGAGGAAAACATGTACCTTTCGGCGCCCTACAAATTTTTCTGCTACACGAGCTAACCATGAGGCTGCACGTCCAACAGGAACCACCCCCTTCATTTGTAACAGCTTTTCGGTTTTTCAGGGGATATGATTGAGGTAGTATCATTCTCAATTTGGCTAATGCGAGCATATGCCATAATAACCTGCCAAATTTTCATTCATACAATAATAAGAAAGTTGTTGCAGTAATGATGTAGACTAGAGTATAATGGGCTTACATCACCATAAATGTATTCCTCGTCCAAATTTCGCTTCAGTTTTTCTGCTGTGAGGGTAATGTCTCCGATTCTAGCTATTTCAACAGGGTCGTATGTTCCGAGGATGTAAACGGCTGTCTCTATGTCCTCATCCGTGAACTTGTAATCATTACCAAAGACAGGCTTCATCGGAGTTAATTCTGGATTCTCATTGTTTTCCGTCACATGTCTTGCACTTGGTGTAGTCCAAGTCCCTGCCGTGAATTGGATAGCCCTAGGAGTTCCTGTCAGTGATGAATTGCACACATTGACTTGATCCTACAAAGAACAAAGGTAGTTCATCATTAGTTTGTTACTTTTAGATATTAACGTGTTGGGCCATAAAGATCACCTGCACGCCTCCTTTCTGTGACACTGATTGTCGGTTGCTTCTAAATTCGTATTTTAATTCCTGTAACAATGCAAACAATAATGAACATGCAGGAACATATTCATACAAAATACAAAATGCACAGTATGACATACATGTAGTTCCCTCCTTAAGTCTTTAATTTCGTCCTCGGCCTTCGACAACCTAGGATTAGTGCCAGTTTTAGTCTTCATGTCGATCAAGTCTTCAGCTAGCGTCTGGTATTTGACATCAAATCTGTGCTCAATTTCCATTAACTTCCTGCCTACCTTCTTTTCATGATCAGCTAAGCGTGCATTCATGGCTTCAACTACCATGTCAATCTGTGTAAACCAAATAAAACCCCGTTGATAACAATAGCTAAATGAATGAGGTTCCATGACACCTATTTGTGATATTGCAAAAACAAGTAGTCTTTGGAGTACATACTTGCTGGCTACTAAATTGCTGTCCTTGTGATGGTGCTCGATACGAATCATGTTGATGCACATGTTCATCATTTTTTCTTGGAAAATAATTAGAATTCTCAGACGGTCGTTGAGGAGCACAAATTTCCATGACAGCCTTTTTTATAAAATATAATGAACCATTAGTACCAAATAAAAAGTCGGGTATAGAAAGTTCAATTGTAGATAGGTACCAGCCCGTTATGAAGACCTCCTTTGTCGTAAGCATCGCTTCTTAAAGTAGCCGTCGTTTCGTCCCATCGTGCAATCAATGGTGGGGGTCTAGAAGCATACATCAATCGGTCACTACGCACGTGCTCCCAGTACCAATACTACACAATAAATTAGTTCATCACCATACAGATATGCAACAGAACAATAATTAAAGGACATTAAGTAGTGATCTAGCACTAACCAGGAGCAGAATTAGATTTCCTTGTAGATTTACGTGATCTCGAGTTCTAAACTTGTGAACGGACTTGAAGAAGTGATTAAGTGTGAAACATCCCCAGTTAAATTTCCGAAGGTTTTGAAGATCTGTAACAAGGTTGAGATATTTCGAGTCCACATACTGTTGTGCTATTGGTGCTAGTACAGTACCAATTGCGTACAGAATGAACCGTCTCAGGAAATCGCCGTCTGGGGCTTTGGAAGCTCGGATCGCCGTTTCAAGGTCAGAAATCAAAATTTGCCCATTGTTTGCATAGGCGGTAAACAATTCTGTGTCGGTTTGCATTTCCAGATGTGGCTCTATATCCTCCCCTTCTATCGGAATGCCAAATATACACTGCACGTCCTCTTTTGTTATAGGAATTGGCGTTTTTCCGATGGTAATGGATTGGGTGTCCATATCTATGCTCTTGGCTAGTCTAACCAACATTATGCGCCGTAGAGTCACTTCATGCTTCTGGGTTAGACCGCCAAGACTGGTTTCTGATATGATGTACTTTTTGTGGTCTGGTGACAACAGTTTCATGGTTTTTCCGAACCTTGTCTGTGAGCATACTAACTTCATATGACCATGCTTTTCACCGAGTTCCTGTTACATGCCATTAAATTACACTGAGTACACATGAATTATGTGTATGAAACGATTGTACACAAACAGTCAATTACTTACCGCATCAGTAATTTCGGAGATGGGCTTTTCTCCATTATGAAGGTTCGTATCTGAAACTGACATTGCTGGCTCCTATGCAATGATAAAATCCGGCTCAATTAATCTGAAAAAAATTGGAAAATGTATAACAAAATTAGCAGCGAATTAATTTTAACAAAATTAACTGGGTCATTTAACATATGATCCACTTATGGGTTTAAGCAGAGAACCTATTTGGGTGCAAAACCTATGAGGGTTCAACTACTAAAGGAGCGGCCGACCACGATTATAAAGAGTTACGATCAGGTAATACCTTCTCTCGGAGACGGTGCCGCCGAGTAGATGGCGGCGGTTAGTGCGTCGCAAACTATAAGTGCCGGTATAGCGCGGTCGACAGCGTAAAGGAAAAACGGCGCGTTCACGCGAGGAGGAGGCGGCGAGAAGAACACTGACGTCCGACCCCTCAGATCACGTTGGCGGTGGGCGGCGAGTGGTGGCCGCCGACTCCTGTATTCTGTGGGCGACCGGCGTCTCCGATCTGATCTTGCAGCAGTCGTGGGAGGTGCGGACGGCCCGGGTGGTTAGAATGCGGAGCTGTAATCGCGGGATTTAGGGAGGGGTGGGCCGCGTGAGTTATGTGAGATTTGGATAAATGATATAAAAAAATAAGAAAATCTTG
>NC_057799.1:10139820-10148019 GCF_018294505.1 Triticum aestivum | reverse complement strand
GGGGGGGGGGATGTTTAGGGTTCAGGGTACATGCCACATTGTTCACATTGTCCAATTAACACTTTGTATAGATTTCTTGGGTACAAAATGAACGAAATGATGCAACTAATCTGAACGTAACGTTTGGCATGTATCCAACCAAGTAGCCACTATTCCTCAAAAAATAACCAGTTAGCCACTAATTGCGCCAAACATATCACGTAATAAATGGGTTGACAATTATTTCTTGAAATTCGTGGAAGGAATTTATTGCTCTTCCTTTTTTAGAGAACAATAAGTTACAAATTTTATTTTGGAAACAAGAAATCAGTTTTCAATTTTATTTGTCCTTTCCAATAGATTTCAAATGAGCTTTTCCTTGGTCTGGTCATACAAGGCATTAAACACACATGACATTGCTTATATAGAAGCTGACTGAAATAATTTGTTAACAACTACTAACGACTGATGATCAACAAGTAAACAAATCCCACAACAATTATTGAAAAATAAAATCCCGCGGCCATCAGATTTGCGTGCTTCTTCAGATCGATCAACTGCCTTAAGTTCTGGTTGATCTTCTTCAATTCCACCTTGAGTTCCGCATCCGCCACCATCGGAGGAACATTGGCATAGCCCTTATTATCCACCGCCGATGGCAGATCTACCTCTAGGGTTGCCCCGTGCCTCAAATCAATGAAGCCATTCGTTTGAAGCCTCTCAACGTATTCATCCAGCCACTCAAAATGCTTGCATGTTTTCAGGTTCTGAAAAAGGGAAGGGAAACCCTAAATACCAATTCCGAGGAAATATAAATAAATCTGGGGTCAGAATTCATAGCAAAAAGACACAACAGAACATAGATTTAACCTTCCCCGCTTCTGGTTTGCTCTCGCATTTCACAAATTCCCGCCCATGGTTTCCATTCTTCTCCGATATGGTTGTCAAACGCTTCAGTTACGCGATGCGTGGGCAGTCGGGGCATCTGGTCATCGGTAGTGAACCATACCGCGGCCATGATGACGGAGAGGCCGAACTGGACATGGACATCTCTCGTCTCTCACCGTCTGCCGGCGATGGCAGGCTTCGTCGCTGGAGAAGAATAACAATTTGGTGGGACAAGGGAAAGGGAGGCAATGGTGGGCCGCGGGTTGGCACGGGCACGGCGATGGCTCGGGCTTGTGTGATATGTGGTTGGACCCGCGGTCAGTGCACATGTTTTGGAAGCCCCGAAAAGATCGTGCTCCTTAAAATTTTTTGCATCAAAGCGCATTACTTCAAAATAACTAATTATCCCTACAATGACGGATATATACCTTCCCATTCTACCGCATATCAACCCTATCCTAACCACCCCCATCTACCTTGTTTCTCCTCACATAGCCGTCGCCGGGATCGCGCCATCGCTTCTGAAGCGACCACGCCGACGCCGGATTAAAAAGGTCTCGTCCACGGCTCCTCCCATCTTCGATTGCAGTGCTGATTATTTTTTCCATTGATTCGACCAAGAAGTCATTTCCGAAGAGATTAGAAAATACAGCCTTTGCCATAGTTGAGTAGTTCTGGTGTAATTGGAGTACAGGATGTCATGCAACAGCTTTTTGATTGATCGTTTGTAGTAGTTGTTCGTACGAACTGGTTATGAATATATTTTCTCGGTGGTATTGTTAGGAATTAGTTGGATGAGGTTGCAGATACAATTTTCATACTATGGGTATATGTGTTGTTGTAGGGATCATGGTCTCAGAGGCGCATAACAACCATGCGGAGTACGACAAGTCTTTGCATGAAGCGCGCCGGGAGATCGACTTGAAGGTGCAAAAGGATCGCGCTGAGGTAGATAAGAAACTCAAAAAAGAACGTTGATACGTGGACAGGATGATAAAGGAGGAGCGTGAGGAGTTTTCCTGTAAGATGGCGAAGATGCATCTTGAGATTGAAGAAAAGTATAAGCGGGACTGTGAGGACATGGAAAAAAAGTTTTTCCTTGGCTACAAGGAAATGCATCAAACGTTGCAGAAGGACCGGAAGCTTGTGGACAGTATTATACAGACAGAGCGAGTCAGGATGGATGCCTATGTGTTGCAGGCATGTTCGGATATGGACAGCAAGCTGCTACAGGAGCGGTCGGACATGGATTATAAGGCCATGCTGGAGAAGGTCCGTTTGGAAGGACATATGTTAGAAGCCCGTGCGATCTCACGGCCACCCCGACAACATGTCTTCAATTTTTCTCCCCCTGTAAGTATTTCGCACCGATTGTATATATTAAGGACCTTAGTATTCTATGATACAAACATCTTCAATTTGTGGCAACCTTATGTCGGCGATTGTATGTAGGCTAAGCATCATGAGACGGCACAGTCGCCATCCACTCGAGAAAGTGCGATAGAGTCACCCGTTCAATGCCACATCACTCCACCCCAACAACATATCTTCAATTCTCCCCTTGTAAGTACCTCCCAACGATGCCATACCCAAGATATGGTATGACCTTTTAAAATTTGTGTGTAAACCCACTGTCGACGTTTCATATGCAGGATAAGAAACGTGGGATGGCAGAGTCCCCAGTCACACCACATGAAGGATACATTCCACATAACAAGGTGAGAAGGTTTGAGATGGCACAGTCCCCAGTTACTCGAGATGAAGGATACATTCCACAAAAGCAGGTAACAACACCGCAATTTTGCTATGCACATAAAAAATTATGTTTGCCCCTTTACTCATTTAATGTATTAACTCTGATGTGAGATACTAGGTGCTGTTCATGGAATTTATTGTTAGTAGGGATGATGAGATGTCACATGTCCCGAGAGCATACTTTGATGAACACCCGGCAGAAGTCCGAATTTTTGAACCCCTCAAAGTGACCTACGATCTCATTATGAGTGAAATGAGAGATACATTTGTTTGCAAAATGGGAGCAGAACTGTACTACTTCTTACCCGAGTCTGCGTGGAAGCTGCCAGAAGGAATGTTCTTGATTGCAGGACCAGATGATGTAGAAAAAATGCTTTCTGATCTGAATGGCAGCAAGAAATGTCACCTGTACATTGTGTATAATAGAACTACGGGTCGTTATCCCGAGCATGACTTTGATCCAGAGGTTCAAATTTTACATGTTACATGCATCTAGTTTATGGCTACGTCATTTTTAAGTTCTTCCTAATACAATTCCTATGGTTTTCTACAGGAAGTGAGAATCCAAGAAATGGAGGGTCTTGCTAGAGAGTTGGCGGAGAAAGAACAAGAACAACTTCAGTTGTATGGTTACATTGATGTTAAAGAGAAAAAGATTGAAGCACATGGGTCGTCGCCAAGCCCGACGCAATCTCCAACGTCGCAACGCAAGAGGTCACTGGATTTTGGCAGTGCAGAAGACCATATGGAGCAGGCTCAATTGTTTTTCAACCAGTTTAAGCTTCAAACCAGGATTATTTTGTTGCAAACAAACATTTTTTTTTCTGTTTCACACTATGTTCGCAATTATGGTACAATTTATTCATGAGACAGTTCTTTGAACAATAATGCATGAGTTTTATGATCAATCATACAGTTGTTTCTGAGTTGTTTGTGAGATGGCATTGCATCTAAAGAAGTTTCCATCTATAAAACTTGTAAAAAATCATTGATGTTGTCTTTGTTGAAACTGTTTTTTCGTGCCTTTCATCTACACGTGTAATCATTATAGCCTACAAAACCATGCAACATCGCAAAACAATTTCCAGTTGGCATGCATGCTTGTCATGTTGGTACAAGGGTTTCAAAAAAATTTGGGTCCATTTCAAGCATGCCGAAAAAATCCGTCTTCCCAGATGGAACATCCCCTGCTACCCGAACGGCTAAGTTGAATGACACCAATTTTTTCCATCAAGCGTGCAAGCACACCCCCGTGGGCCGCGTGAAATCTGAGCTAACCCCAAAACTTGCTGGTTTTGACGTCAAATAAGATAGAAATATCAAGGGAAGAAGATAGAAATAGCAAGCAAAACACAGATAACCAACAACATATCAAATAGACGGGTAGAAATCATAACATAGTTCGGATAGATAAAGTTCATGGTAGAACCAACAACATGATTTGCTCTTAATAGAAATATTTAAAAGATAAAAAACTTGCCCTAACACGCTAAGGCAAGACAAGCTGACGAGACCGGGCCTTCACCACCATCTTCACTGCGCCTCCTCTCCAGTGCTCCTCTCCATCCCGTCCTCGCCGATGTAGTAGGGGAGGGTGTGCATACCGTCGCGGGTGGGGAAGACGCAGTCGAAGTTTGTGAAGATGTTGTGGGTTGTGAATGCGATGAATTCGCATCCACACCAAAACATCTTGCCGAGGAGGTAGTACGCATCAAATCTGTTGGTGAAGGTGACGGTGAGCCCTATCGGCGGAGACCAGGAGTTTGGACGCACTTCATGCAGTCGGAACATCACCGGCGAGCCCGCCGGGAGGTGGGCGAAGCCCGCACGGAGGAACCACTGGGCAAAGCCCCTTGCACCCCTCCAGCGTGAGAACGCCCACACGCGAAGTGTGCTCTCCACGACGACGCCGGCCGGATACTGTCTCTCCGGCACGGTCGGTGGGAGCCGGTAGGTGGGGCCGTTGTACTGCATCCTCGCAGCTCGCTCAGAGAGTGCTCTGGGTTTGGGGAAGAAGAGAAGGGCGGCGCAAATGGATGTGTGCAGAAGGTGAGGGCTGGTGGTTTAAATAGGGAAAGGGGAAGGGAAGGGAACCGACCGCGCTTACGTTCAAACTAGCCGCGTCGAACGATCCATATGCCACTTTAATTGCCACGTTGAATAGATGCGGGTGGATCAAAAAAGTGTGAAACCAAGGTTTTAATTGCCACGTTGAATCGAAAAGTGTGAAAACAAGGTTTTAATCGCCTCGCTCGCATGCATGCACGTCCGCCACCCGCGCATGCAAACCCACGTCGCCGCCCTTCCCATGCATGCAGGCCTCAGGCGCAGACAACGAGATGGCCCAACGGTCCATCCAGCGACCCAGCAGGTGAGGCTGGCATGGGACGGCCCACCCGAATTAGGCCCAAGCGAGCTTCGCACCGGGCACATCCCAGGGGTGCAGGGAGTTTAGTCCGACCTCGCCGAGCGAGGGGAGCTAGCACCGGTTTATATAGCGCGCTGAGCTTTCCCTCTCAAGTTCCTTTCTAAAGCGGGTAGCACATTGCCTAACCGTCTCCGTCCCTGCCCTGTGGGGCCTACTTGCTACCTGTTTTCACAATCTGGCGGGCCTCTGCATCCTGGCCCAATAAATGATGGGGTTACTAGTCGTATGCAGGCCGTTGAATTGTGAAAGCGGGCAAGTAGGCGGGCTTTTTTTGCACCGGCCCGATTACTTTTGTACACTGGGGGTATACATGTATTGTACGTGGGCGATTCGTTTTCCCTTGTCACGTGCGGCGGTCGTGGGCGTGGGCGGCGGCGGTCGAGGGCTAGCCACGCGGTGCACGAAAACTTCCAAAAACGTCACATCCTATAAAGAGGGAGGGGAACCACCACCGGCCGCATCTCCCCCACCTTTTCCCCCAAATCGGCTCACCCCCTCTCTCCTTGCCGCATCGTCTCCCCCTCATCTCCATCGCCCCGCCACTGCACCTACTCGCTCAACTCCACCGCCTCCCTCTCTCTGGTGGGTTCTCTTAGGCTTCGATGGCGCAAGGTGGTGGCGCTGCCGCCACTGCGCACGGAGTTGCGGTCGAGGTCGCGAACACCGCGGTAGATGCCGTCCAAGAAGTGGCCGCCGTCGGCGGTGCGGGAGATGCTGCACCCGCAGTCGCTGGATCGGTTGCTGCGGCGGCGGATCTGGTGGAGCAGGGGGTGGTGGGCTCGAAATCCGTCGTGCCGGACCTGGTGGTGACGGCGTCTGGCGGCGCACTGGATGCAGGTGCGGAGGCGAGCGACAAGTAGGTGGTGGATGTGGTAATCCTTCTCGTTCCCTCCTCTCTTAGTTGTAGTTGTTAAGCAGAAGATTTAGTAGATAGGGTTTTTTATTGTAGATTTGTGATTGAATGCGGCACCCCTTTCTGATTTGTGATTTAATGAGAGTTAGGTTTTTTATATTAGTATCTGGATTGCCTCATGTGCTCAGATTTTGTTATATGCTGTATATGTTGTTAGATTTGTTTTGCATATTCCCTCAGTGGGCCACGGCAGGGGCTGAGCCGCCACCCAGTGTATCTATTAAAGTTGATATTGTACAAATGAGGTTAAAATCCTACTTTGTTCATTTGATGTACCACTATGTACATTACATGAGCCAGATGAAGTAAATGCAATTACTTGTTGTCAACCAATGTACTACCTCCATTAATTGGCAGACCTGAGCACTCACAAAATTATTGTTGGTGCCCAGTCTGGCATTACAGTTTGAAGGACCACAGTCAGCATGATCTAAAATTTTAGCTTGACCAAGCTATCATTGTAGAATGCTTGACCTTTGGATAATTTTAGGTCAAAGTAACATTTTAGGTTATTAGAAGCACATTGCAGATTGCTTGACCTTTGTATACTATGTTATATGTAGTTAGTAGTATAATTGAATTAATTACTTGTATTGCAGAAAGAGGAAGCTGCTGGCAAAAGGAGGAAGCTGGACATCGCTGGGTTCGACGACCCGTCTGAGTCTGACGACGACGATGAGGTAACCCCAAGTTGTTTTTGGTGTGTTTATTAATCTGTGTGAGATGTTGTTCGTTGATGATGCCCTATATGAATGCCTCTAAATTGGAATGTTATATAGTTTATTCATTGATATCACAAAGTTGTGTTGTTTGGTCATTAATTAGCTCTAAATGGCATATTTGTGGTCTTTGATCATGAAACCTTATCTGAATGCACATAAATGGAAATATTGTGTTGTTTGTCCATTGAATTATTCTAAAATGGAAAGTTTTGTTGTACTTTCAATTAATTCCTCTAAAAGTTGTGTTGTTTGTGCATTAATTAGCTGTAAATGGGATATGTGTGATGTTTTTTCATGAAACCATATATGAATGCATATAAATGGAACTATTCTGTTGTTTGTCCATTAAAATCTTCTAAATGGAACTATTCTGTTGTTTGTGCATTAATTAGCTGTAAATGGGCTATTATGTTTGTTTGTTCATTAACGGGCAAGTAAATGGCAATTATTTGATGTTTGTTAATTACATTACTCTAAATGGGAAGTATGTATTTATGCAAATCATTTGTATGTGCAGTACAACTCTGGAGATGAGGTGGAAGAGTGCAACCACAAGTCCTTCATTGAGCATGAATCCAACAAGATCAGGGAGAAGGGGAAGGCGGCGTACTACAAGGGGGGCAAGTTCAGGTGCCCATACTGCACCACTAAGCCAATTCCCAAGGATGGGCTGTATGAGCACCTTATGTCGCATGCACGCGCTGTAGCGACGAGTGGGACGACGTGAAGATCAGGGCAGAGCATGCAGCCCTCCTAAAGGCTATGGGTCCCATCTAGTCACCCTCTGTGAAGCTGGTAGTGCTACTCATCATCAATATAGTTGATGATGTTTAACTTTTGCGCTAGTATGGTTGTGAACTGTGAATCTGGAAGGTGGAAGTGTTTGTGAACTGTTAAGTAGTATGGCAGACTCTTAAGTAGTATGGCAGACTCTTAAGTATGGCAGAGACTTAATTAATCTAGTATGTCTCTGAAGTATATCAACTGTCTAGATGCAGGTCAGCTATGCTTTGTTGCAGTGTTCATATTCTGATGCTGCAATGATCACAGTAGGTGCTTCAATGTTGCTTGACTGATGAGACATGCTGCATACAGTGGGCATGTGCTTGGTAATGCTAGGTTTTGTTCAAGGTGAATTTTTCGACCACCTCCAAATCACCTCAATTTTGGCACACATGATCTCTTGCACAAACAATGCTAGGTTTCCAAGGTTTTGTATTTTTTTGAATTTATAATGCCCTCTAGACTGACTGCTGAAAACATCTGTCTATGCCTCAAGGGGGCATTGTAAAATACTTTTTTCCAAAAATTTCTTTCATAGACATGTTTGGCACATGTGTGTCACCATGTACAGGAAAATTGGGGTGATTTGGAGGTGGTGGAAAATTTCACCTTTTTTGAAAAACTGGCTTAAGTTAGACCAAATGGTCCCTCCGGATAGAGGGCATTTTTTCGACCACCTCCAAATCACCTCAATTCTGGCACACATGATCTCTTGCACAAACAATGCTAGG
>NC_057799.1:10117593-10139578 GCF_018294505.1 Triticum aestivum | reverse complement strand
ATAATGCCCTCTAGACTGACTGCTGAAAATATCGGTCTATGCCTCAAGGGGCATTGTAAAATAATTTTTTTCAAAAATTTCTTTCATAGACATGTTTGGCACATGTGTGTCACCTTGTACAGGAAAATTTGGGTGATTTGGAGGTGGTGGAAAAATTCACCTTTTTTCAAAAACTGGCTTAAGTTAGACCAAATGGTCCCTCCGGAATGCGGGCATTTTTTTGACCACCTCCAAATCACCTCAATTTTGGCACACATGATCTCTTGCACAAACAATGCTAGGTTTCCAAGGTTTTGTATTTTTTTGTATTTTTTTGAATTTATAATGCCCTCTAGACTGACTGCTGAAAACATCGGTCTATGCCTCAAGGGGGCATTGTAAAATACTTTTTTCCAAAAATTTCTTTCATAGACATGTTTGGCACATGTGTGTCACCATGTACAAGAAAATTTGGGTGATTTGGAGGAGGTGGTGGGCAATGTCAGTTCGAAAACTCTAGAGATACTTCCTCAACCAATGATGCGACCCAGGGACCTTCATGCAAAAACTAGGCACCTGCATGCAAGAGTCGGGGACCTGCATGTGAATAGTGATTCATCAAGGCCTTGACAGCTGCTGGCACAGCGGCTGCCGCCCGATTTGCATGCAGCGAAGATGAACGTGCATGCAGGTTTCTCAAATATTTCCAAGCACACCCTACTGGGCCCCGCTTATTTAAAAAATACGTCAGTCATTAATGATCTATAAATGAAGAATATGCATGATGATTATGAATATGCGTGCAGAAATACATCACAAAAATTATTCTACTCGAAAATAACAAGTGCTCCATGCTAGCCCTTATTCCTGTTCGAAATACATCATCATTCTTAAAGTTGGACATCAAATGATACACACAGAAAATGAAAACGAAAGATGTCGAACTAATACAGTAACATGGCAGTACAACTACACTTCACTAAATTACTGTCACGATGAAATAGAATGTAAAGACCACGTCACACAAAGCTGAATGGCACACGACTTTCTCTGGCTCATCGTCAGTTCATGCTGTATGTAGACATCACAGTTCAGCCTCGAGATCCTACACAGAAGAATAGAATAAATCACATGGACATCAATTATGAGTAAAACACATGCAAAAAATAAATATGAACATATTTCGTACCTCTAGCAATTTAGCGCATTTACGTCGATTGTGACCAGGATTCTTGCAATAGCTACACATATTCTGTGATCTTGACTTATTTGTCTTTGCCTGCAGCCTTTTCTTCGGTGCACCTCGGCCTGGCACATGCACGGGATCCAGAACCTTATCAACTTTCTCCGAGTGCGGCATCAACGGGCCAAACCTAATGCTATTATGCTGAGCATTAGTTGACTCCTTGTTGTCAGCTTGTTCAAAACATGATTGCTTGCCATGATGTTGTGCTTCCAAAAGCATCTTTAGACGGTGATAGTCCTCATCAGAGTGGCATGCCTTGAAACTTGTGGCGTGACTACAATTCCGCAACTCGCGGTACCTCTGCAGGCTTACCGAATAGTCATACATCTGGTTTTTTCTGGTAGGTGCGTATGCACATTTTGCATTCATAGTCCACCTAGTGGGAACGCAACAACTGGGCAGAATTGTTTGTTTTAAAATCCCCAATATGTAAAAAATGTGGGAACATGGTGTGCCTGAGCATTCCAGCTTACGGCAAGAACAACTCACCCTGTGCAAAAGACCTCCTTGCTCTTCAATGCGCACTCCAAACTTTTTATCCATTCTTTCCTGCTTGGACACAACATAAGTGGAATCTTCTGATCCATATGCCACTGGATCCAAACATGCATATGGCACAGGATCAGAACGACGACGACGACGATACATTTGCCAACGTCGATCAGTACTTTGCCGATCATGGGGATGGTGGCGACTTCATGGGGCCTCCTTCTCAAGAACCCAACCCAACAAAAGACGTGTGCGATCTAGCTGGTACCGCGGAGAAGCCAAGTTGCAACAGGCGTCGTCTGCAGTTCAGCTCTCAGGAGACGCCTCCAGCTGCCGACTTCACCGAGCCTCAGATAGGCCAGGTGCCAAATATGATCAGCCCCAACACACTCAAGAAGGTGGTCTGTGAGCAGAACTCGGTCCCATTACAGGAGATCAAGAAGAAGGCACGCAAAAGAAAGACTAACAAGGGTGCGGGCCAGCCGGCACCGAGTACGATCCGTGCTCAGGACGGGCCACCTTCAACTGCGGATATCTCGAGGAGGGTGCATGTGGCGGGTAGGCCGATGCTACCGAGAAATATGCTCGATGCTGCAACCGGTGCTATGCGGAGTCTGCATGACAGTGTGCTTTCTTTGGAGAAGCGGCGTCTCCGAGAGAAGGATGTGGCATACCCGGTTTTCGCGGCCAAGGTGCCAGAGGGCAAGGGCTTTGTGGATAACTCCATCGGGGGTACGATCGTCCTGCGGTTTGATGACATCCACGCTATGTTGAACCTTCATCCGCTGCACTACACCTTCGTTCGGCTATTTTCGCTGAGTATGGAGATGCGGATCATTCGCGACAAGACCCCGGACATTGTGATAGTCGACCCCTTCTACATGCGTGCCAAGATCTTGGGCAGCGCTGGGGACCGGCAAGTCGCGAGTTCTTACCTCGAAGGCGTCATTCTGGCAAACCAAGATAAGGACAACTTCCTCGTGCCTTACTTTCCCGAGTAAGTCCTCCCCTCAACCGCCCCGTAACATATGAATTCTTAGATTTCGATCGTTTTTGTTTTAACATTCCGTGTTTTCTGCAGTGACACACATTGCACGCTCATCCTCCTAAGCCCCAAATATTCCATGGCCACGTATTTCGACCCGGACCGTCAGTCGAACGTAGACTACACAAATGTCAAGAAGGTTCTTGATGATGTTCTCCCCGGCTACGTCAAATCTGGAGGCACCTTCACCAGGCCTATTCGTAAGTACGGCAAGCACGTGTTCTCCCACAACACGACGTTCTGCTGCGTCAAGCAGCCGCCTGGCGGTCAGAAGGGTGCCTACTACGCCATCCATCACATGCGGGCGATCGTACGGGACCATCATCAACTACTGCTACCGAGTAGACTCAAAGATTGGGCCGCGAGCGTGTCGGCAATCCAGGACGCGGACATCAGACAAGAATTCTTTCGCATCCAGTCGGAGTTTGCGGAAATCATCCATCAAGATGTCCTTCGTACCTCGGGGCAGTTCTACCTCAGAAATCAACCATCCAACAGTGACATCGACACAATCCTACAAATGCAGGCTGACAACGCCCGTGGTTTCATGACTCCCACGATAGACGGCGGCTTCATCCACGCTTCGGTCCCTTGAGTCGAGTCGAAAGCAGTGATGCTGTGTCTAGTTCTGAAACATCGATTGGCTCATGTTGTAATTAAACTTTAATGAACTTGTAGTATGTCTCTTTGGTTTCGAGAGTCCTTCAACTTAGATGTAATCGATGCTATTAATGTCTTGCTTTTCTCTTCCGATCGTTCTGTTGCATACTTATATATTGCTGATGTATTGTCTGTGAATTGGTACTAATGTTTCGTTTGGCTACTGCATAGCGATGCCGTGGTATGTCGTGTACAAGGGTAAGGTTCCCGGAGTCTACGACGACTGGGAGGAGTGTCGGAGACAGGTTCACCGATTCAGCGGTAACAGTTACAAAGGGTACGCCACTAGGGTCGAGGCCGAATCTAGATACGCCCGCTATCTAGCGGGAGAGGGGAGGGAGCGTTGGAGGAACCGGATGAAGACGAGTTTCATCGTGACGATGCTCATCGTGATGACCGCAACTCTCTTCTATGTGATGGTAGTTTAGATGATCGATATCGACTTGTAATGTGAAGACAAACTCGCGGTCTCGAGACTTGTAATATAATGATTCATACTTATACATTTTGTTCGGTCTTTTCAATTCGGAGACTAATATGATGAATTGTATTCGGAGACTAAAATGATGAATTGTATTCAGAGACTAATCTTTTATTGTATTCGATGAATCTGTTGTTGATGTGTGTTGTCTATATTTTGTCCAATTATACATTTTGTAACCTGTGCAAAAAACAGAAAATTAAAAAATAAAAATAAAACTAATATTCATACTAATGGCGCATCACATCATAGTGCGCCATTAGTATGCCAAAGGATACTAATGGCGCATCACTAAACAGTGCGCCATTAGTATGCCGAAGTTACTAATGGTGCATCCATCTGTAGTGCGCCATTAGTATGCCAAAGCACCTGGGTATACATGGCCCCTGGGAGGCATACTAATGGCGCACTGTTGTATATACTAATGGCGCATCCGGGGTGCGCCATTAGTAAAATATACTAATGGCGTGCTACTAATGGCGCACCACTGATGCGCCATTAATGGCCAGATTAGGTGCGCCATTAGTAGCCCTTTTTCTAGTAGTGAATGGTGGGCGATGCGGCCGGAGGTGGTTGCCGTCCACATTTATATGATGGGACAGTTTTGGCAACTACCCGTGACACGTGCTGCCCCACGCGCGGGCGGCTTCACGCGTGCACGAAAGGCCGCCGTATACAAACAAATACGTATACGGCCGGGCATACGATCCTATATGACGACCAACACGCCCGAAACCAAGGAAGCATGCACCCGCCGTCCCTCGTGCGCCCTTAAGGCCAGCCCATGTGAGGGGCGGGAAGCCCCTTTCGTTTTTCCTTTTTATTTTTTTCTGTTTTCTATTTTTCCTTTTGAAAGTAATTCAGGATTTCTACAAAGTTGCAAATTGCGAAAAAATGTTCGCATTCCAAAGTTCTTCATGGCTTGAAAAAATGTTCAGGACATGATAAATCTCACAGATTCAAAAAATGTTCGTGATTTCAGAAAGTGTTCATATGTTACAAAAATGTTCATGAATTTTTAGTAAATGTTCAAAATATTTTGAAAAATGTATGAATTTTTCAAAAATGTTCATGAATTCGTAAAAGATATTAGGAAATTTTAAAAATGTTCACAATTTCAAAAATATATTTCTGAATTTGGAAAATTTTCCTGATTTCAAGAACAGTTCATCGTTTAAAAAATTGTTCCTGAATTCAAAATATGTTTATGTTTTTCTTAAGAAAGCGTGAATTTTAAATTTTTTCGCAATTTATTAATATTACGAATATTTTTTGAAGTTGATGAAAAAATATAATTCATGAACATTTTTTAAACGATGTATGTAAAATTCTTCGGAAGCTTCAGCAAACATATATAACAGTTACCATGTAACACAGTGGAATAATCATAGGTAGTAGAGCATTAGTTACCAGTTAATAATAGTTGCAATCCATCATAAGCAATAGTACCTAGATATGAGTAGATATAGGTACGGTAATACACGACAAGTACTTGCAAACAAGAGCTAACATAATAAGTTCATTTCACATTGATACATGGCCCACCCCAGTTCTAAATGAGGTGGATGGTGATCATCATCCTCAAGCCATGGCGACGGGTGTTCGCAACACTGAGTAGGATGGCCTGTCCTACCCGAAGATTCTTGGCACGAAGGAACTTCTTTCCACCCTGCCCTGCTCAAGACAGTGCGACCGTCCGTGTCCACTGCATAGGCACAGCTGGTGATGGAGCCCGTTCTGGTAAGGCGTAGTCCAGCAGCCATGCCTTCTTTGTCCGGGTCGATGCCACAGCTATCAAGTAACCTCTTAGGTAATTTCTGAAAACAGTTGACATGATATATGATCATGTCATGTGCAATTATCAACAAAGCATACACTTCAAGACAAATATATCATTGGATTCAACACTGAGCATATATATCATCACATCACTACACTATACGCCAAGCATCAAATTACTACAGTAATTAGGCATATCATTAGATTACTGCGTACACTAAGCATATCATCGCATATTACTACACTACATGCATGTCATAAAATTCTTCACTAAATGAATTCTAAACTAGGCCTCTCATCACAGTACTACAACATGCATATCATATGAACTACTACACTAACAAAGCATGCATATCATGTAATTACCACACTAAGTAACATACCATGATATGCCGTTTAACATTCGTCCTTGTGAGGCGGGTCACGAATGGCTTCCCTAGGTAGTCTTCACGTAGCGGAAGCATGTCCCAAAGGTTGCCGATTTCCTCGTCGCCCAGTCTGAGTCCTTGGCATACAGGTATTCAACAAGTGGGTTCTCATCATCATCCGAATCGTCATCATCAGAATCAGCACCATCTTCCTCCTCATGAACTTCATCCTCACTATCCGGAATCAAATTTAGATAGATAACAGAAATCCTGGGCCTATCTGTTCTGAAGGAGAACCTGATCAATTCACCCCCACTAAGACGCATGCGGGCGATGAAACGATCCCAATCATCTCCTCCTATCTGGGTTATCTTTCGCCCCTTCTCGACCTGCATAGTGTATGGGCCCCCAAGAGCGTCGAAGGTCACGGTGTCTCCGATGAACTCATTGAATGCCAATCTCACATTGCATGGTACGATCTGTGTAAGATAAAAACAAATAACAGACACAATACATTAGTGGAAATAGCAAAAAAAAAATGTACTGTCAGAAGGTTCATATAAATTGTTACCGCTGCAACAACAATAGAAGGCTGGAAGTAGATGCCGAACAGAGTGGCAGTAGAAAGGCTGGTCCGACACCGTGAGTTGCAGCGTCCACATGGTGCTTCCTCCATTCTACACAGAACATGTTGAACTCTAAGTTGAATTGTACATAGTACAATACAAAGATCATACATATAATAAATCATAGTGATAACCTATACTGGCAATGGCCAATCAATCTATTTACTATCATCTACGTAATAAAGCAATGCCAATGACAATGGCAATGCCCGTCTCATCTAAACCTGGGAATAGTTCGGCATCCAAACTAAAACCAGTCCAATCCACGGCACACATCAAAACCAAACCAATCCAGATATTTTCATTTAGAATCTAGACCAAACCGAACTATACATGCTCGTCATCCAACCTAGTCCAAACCGTTTTCAACTTTTGGATTGAATCCAAAGGTTCAAACCATAGAAACCAAATCAAGATCCAATCCAAAAACTAAGTTTCAGTCCAAACCAATCGGCTCAGATCCGCCTCCGTAGGGAGACGCGGTTGGGGAAGGGAAGAAGAGGGGAGATCTCACGTACTTGCCGGAGTTGGCGGCGGCCGCGCACCGGCAGCGAAGAGAGGGGTCGTCGGGAGATGGCGGCGGCGGCGGCGCTGGTTGAGAAGGGGAGAAAGAAAGATGTGGGGTGGTCGAGACGGGGAGAAAGAAAAATGTGGTACATGTGGTGGCGCGGTTGTGTGGATGACAAGGGGACCCACTTGTGAGACCGATAGCAATTGATGGCAAACCGCAGGAGGTGCACGACCGCGTGCACTTGTGAGACCGATAGTACTCTGTTTTTTGCTCTCTCTTTTTCATGTCAGAAGTGTTTTAAGCATTTTATCGTTGCATGCCCGTGGGTGGTTACAGAATGGAACACGAACAACACGAGCCCCACGACCCCCACGATCACGATAACGACGAGCGCCTCCCTCACGCGACGAACCGCCTCCCCCAGAACTCAAAAAGGCACCTTCTCCTCCATTCCTCCCTCATTATGCGAACCACGTCCATCTACTCCAGAAACTGCAACCACCGTCTCTGTCTCAAAACCGCCGTCGCTGGAGAAGGGCAATGGCGGATGAGCCGTCTACCAAGCGTCACTGTGGCGAGACGTCCGACCAGAGCATCAAGCAGGAAGAGCAGAGCATCAACGAAGACGACGTTCAGGTCCCCGGTGAGAAGCGCGACTACACCACCAAACTTGACAAGGTGGAACTCCACGGCAAAGAGACGCTGGAGGTCGTCTGCACCAGCAATCCAGACACTGCCGATGAAATGCTCACCAGGCTCTTCATGAAAGCCGTCGGCAGGTATCCTAGATTCGTCGGCGTTGATGTGGAGTATACCAGGGATGACGAACCTCCGCAGTACGCAGCAGTTCTGCAGTTATGCGTGGATGAACTCTGCCTGGTCTACCACATCGCTGCGGCCACAAAATGGTGAGCCATCCTACTCATATACCCTAGTTTCTCAACTACATCTACTAGTGTATATTGTGAAGTGCACGCACTAGTGTGGTTTCTCAAGTACATGGACTGGCATAGATTTTTACCCTGATGCACTGGATTAGTATCTTAAAATCTTGCACCAGATTAATCACCAAACTTGATATACTAGTGTAGTTTCTGATCTAGATGCATCAGTGTTGTGTCTACCGCCTGTGGATGCATTAGTGATATTTTCTGAAGTTGATGCACTGGACTAGATGTATTAGTGTTGTGTCTACTAGTGTAGTTTCTGATATTGATGCATTAGTGTCGTGTCTACCGGTGTGGATGCACTGGACTAGATGTATTAAAAGTTGTTTCTGAAGTTGATGTAGTGAAGTAGTTTGCTGTAGTGTTATTTTCAACTGTATGATCCAAAAAGAGAAATAACATCATGTACTTCATGCATTCATCTTCAAAATGTCTCTCCCCTTGAAGGCCCAAGCGCCTCAAGAGCTTCCTCCAGGAGAAGAAGTTGTTCACCTTTGCCGGTTTCAGCATTCATAATGACAAAGAGATGCTGAAGATGTCTGGTTTGGAGATCAATCCCGAAAAGTACATCGACATTCAGAAAAACTATAGAGTTCCATATGCCGGCAGAAAGAAGCAGTACGACTCCTTGGCTGATGTTGCAGCCAGCGTCATCCACCCATTTTACCAAAACATGAAGAAGAAGATCAACAGGACCAAAGACCATAAACTGTGGGGGATCAGCCCGCTGCCAGACTACCTCATCGAGTATGCAGCGAAGGATGCGTACGCCACCTACAAGGCTTGGAAGATAATAGACAACATCAAATCGGGTGTGGAAATTTCAGAAGCACAGGAGGCTGACCCCTACTACCACTGCCACTACGCGGCATGAAGAGAGATCAAAGTCTGCCTTCAAGTTGCTAGCGCAGTGTCCTTTTATGATATCTATGTTTCTTTGTTGTTCGATGTGTCTAAACTTATGTCCTATGGTGTGTCTGAACTTATGCTGTGCGGTGGTTGATCTGCCGTTTATCTTAAGAGTTTGCTGCTACTCTGGTTTAGTGTTCCAAGTTGTTAATACTATTTTGGTGATGCATGATAAGCCTTGTACAATGCTTGATGCGTACGGTGGTGCTTAAAAAAAACAGGGTTTTTCTGAAGCACTGGTGCCTATTTCTACAGGAGAGACGCCTAGTTATGCGTCTACCCTGTACAAATAAGCACCTGTGCTTAAGAAAAGCCTGGTTTATGACTATGGTAGTTATAGCTTGGCATGATTATGTTTAGTGTATAACTCAGCATGATTATAGCTTCACAAAATTAAACCATGCAAATGATTGCCGATTCCACCTATTGCCAAATCAAGCTTTGTACTGATGATGCATTAGATATTGCTATAAGTAGAGGATGCTCATGATTGCCAAAAGTACCTATTTCCACTTTCTGATAAGAACTAAACGTGTATGAAATGATGCTAAAAGTAGAGCATGAGCATGAGCATTTATCAATTGATGATCAATTGATGCAACCTATTTGTGTTTGAATGGGCTCAATAAAGCTGGTGCTGGTTTATGCTCTCTGCGTGACCGTGATGGAAACGAAGACACTTGGTTGGCTATGGTCTTGCTGTCAAATTTAAGTTTCAGTTCTTTAAGACTCTTTGTTTTTGCTGCTTCCTCGGGATTGACTAGCTTTCTCGGGCGTCCACGTGCTCTCTTCCTTTTTGGGGAGTTGGGTGCACCACTATTGGGGGAGTTGGGTGCACCAGTATCCTTCTGGGAGTTGGATGTGTCGGGTTCGTTGGAACCATCAGGATTGTTTACTAATTGCACGTCGTCTTCTGAACCATCAGGTAGAACTGCTTGCTGGGCATCGTACACCTCCTTCTGTATAAGAGAGAGTGCTGCGTTAGTTCTAATCATGAGACTTATGAAATAAATGATATATTCTTGATGTAGCACTAACCGTTATGGGGAACTTATATGATTCGAGACGAAGCGCGTTGCAATTTGAATGCAGTAAGGCTGTACATATTTTCCACCTGAAAATATCTATCCTTGCCTATATTTGATAACCGACACTTATGTCAGCATAGCTTTCAAGCTAAACAAAGTACAAATGTTAATTAGGCATTCAATTACCTGGTTGAAAATATCGGTCATTTCATCCCCGTTCCATGGCAACATGTACTGCAGTGTCCAAACCGCACAGGAAGTCCTGCGATGTTTAGTTAAAGATCAGTAATCTTATTCGTGTAGGCAAATAATAATTTATGAGGCCATGCCTACCCATCGGTCTGTTGTGTTATGTTCTCATAGCGTTTTTTTGTCCATTCGGCAAAATTGATGTTCTTAGCTGGTGATATCAACCCATTCTTGACAGCTTCGTCGATGCAGAACTGAATCGAGTCCACCTAGGGTACGACGAGTTATACATAGGGTTACGGTACTTTGGGAGCTCATGTGCCATGCGGATCAAAAGAGGCAGCAAGAGAACACTTACAAGAGAATCTTCCTTGGTCTTGTCGCAATGATAATTCATGGAGTTCAGAGTCTGAATTTATTTTTTGTCAAAATTAAACATCATTAGCATCCAATGGTTTTGGTGTACATTCAGTGGGACATGCACCTGCAGTAAAATTTGGGTTGGGTTGAGAACTGAAATTTGTCGTGTACAGTGTGTACATAAACTGTGAAACTGAGGAAAACATGTACCTTTCGGCGCCCTACAAATTTTTCTGCTACACGAGCTAACCATGAGGCTGCACGTCCAACAGGAACCACCCCCTTCATTTGTAACAGCTTTTCGGTTTTTCAGGGGATATGATTGAGGTAGTATCATTCTCAATTTGGCTAATGCGAGCATATGCCATAATAACCTGCCAAATTTTCATTCATACAATAATAAGAAAGTTGTTGCAGTAATGATGTAGACTAGAGTATAATGGGCTTACATCACCATAAATGTATTCCTCGTCCAAATTTCGCTTCAGTTTTTCTGCTGTGAGGGTAATGTCTCCGATTCTAGCTATTTCAACAGGGTCGTATGTTCCGAGGATGTAAACGGCTGTCTCTATGTCCTCATCCGTGAACTTGTAATCATTACCAAAGACAGGCTTCATCGGAGTTAATTCTGGATTCTCATTGTTTTCCGTCACATGTCTTGCACTTGGTGTAGTCCAAGTCCCTGCCGTGAATTGGATAGCCCTAGGAGTTCCTGTCAGTGATGAATTGCACACATTGACTTGATCCTACAAAGAACAAAGGTAGTTCATCATTAGTTTGTTACTTTTAGATATTAACGTGTTGGGCCATAAAGATCACCTGCACGCCTCCTTTCTGTGACACTGATTGTCGGTTGCTTCTAAATTCGTATTTTAATTCCTGTAACAATGCAAACAATAATGAACATGCAGGAACATATTCATACAAAATACAAAATGCACAGTATGACATACATGTAGTTCCCTCCTTAAGTCTTTAATTTCGTCCTCGGCATTCGACAACCTAGGATTAGTGCCAGTTTTAGTCTTCATGTCGATCAAGTCTTCAGCTAGTGTCTGGTATTTGACATCAAATCTGTGCTCAATTTCCATTAACTTCCTGCCTACCTTCTTTTCATGATCAGCTAAGCGTGCATTCATGCTTTCAACTACCATGTCAATCTGTGTAAACCAAATAAAACCCCGTTGATAACAATAGCTAAATGAATGAGGTTCCATGACACCTATTTGTGATATTGCAAAAACAAGTAGTCTTTGGAGTACATACTTGCTGGCTACTAAATTGCTGTCCTTGTGATGGTGCTCGATACGAATCATGTTGATGCACATGTTCATCATTTTTTCTTGGAAAATAATTAGAATTCTCAGACGGTCGTTGAGGAGCACAAATTTCCATGACAGCCTTTTTTATAAAATATAATGAACCATTAGTACCAAATAAAAAGTCGGGTATAGAAAGTTCAATTGTAGATAGGTACCAGCCCGTTATGAAGACCTCCTTTGTCGTAAGCATCGCTTCTTAAAGTAGCCGTCGTTTCGTCCCATCGTGCAATCAATGGTGGGGGTCTAGAAGCATACATCAATCGGTCACTACGCACGTGCTCCCAGTACCAATACTACACAATAAATTAGTTCATCACCATACAGATATGCAACAGAACAATAATTAAAGGACATTAAGTAGTGATCTAGCACTAACCAGGAGCAGAATTAGATTTCCTTGTAGATTTACGTGATCTCGAGTTCTAAACTTGTGAACGGACTTGAAGAAGTGATTAAGTGTGAAACATCCCCAGTTAAATTTCCGAAGGTCTTGAAGATCTGTAACAAGGTTGAGATATTTCGAGTCCACATACTGTTGTGCTATTGGTGCTAGTACAGTACCAATTGCGTACAGAATGAACCGTCTCAGGAAATCGCCGTCTGGGGCTTTGGAAGCTCGGATCGCCGTTTCAAGGTCAGAAATCAAAATTTGCCCATTGTTTGCATAGGCGGTAAACAATTCTGTGTCGGTTTGCATTTCCAGATGTGGCTCTATATCCTCCCCTTCTATCGGAATGCCAAATATACACTGCACGTCCTCTTTTGTTATAGGAATTGGCGTTTTTCCGATGGTAATGGATTGGGTGTCCATATCTATGCTCTTGGCTAGTCTAACCAACATTATGCGCCGTAGAGTCACTTCATGCATCTGGGTTAGACCGCCAAGACTGGTTTCTGATATGATGTACTTTTTGTGGTCTGGTGACAACAGTTTCATGGTTTTTCCGAACCTTGTCTGTGAGCATACTAACTTCATATGACCATGCTTTTCACCGAGTTCCTGTTACATGCCATTAAATTACACTGAGTACACATGAATTATGTGTATGAAACGATTGTACACAAACAGTCAATTACTTACCGCATCAGTAATTTCGGAGATGGGCTTTTCTCCATTATGAAGGTTCGTATCTGAAACTGACATTGCTGGCTCCTATGCAATGATAAAATCCGGCTCAATTAATCTGAACAAAATTGGAAAATGTATAACAAAATTAGCAGCGAATTAATTTTAACAAAATTAACTGGGTCATTTAACATATGATCCACTTATGGGTTTAAGCAGAGAACCTATTTGGGTGCAAAACCTATGAGGGTTCAACTACTAAAGGAGCGGCCGACCACGATTATAAAGAGTTACGATCAGGTAATACCTTCTCTCGGAGACGGTGCCGCCGAGTAGATGGCGGCGGTTAGTGCGTCGCAAACTATAAGTGCCGGTATAGCGCGGTCGACAGCGTAAAGGAAAAACGGCGCGTTCACGCGAGGAGGAGGCGGCGAGAAGAACACTGACGTCCGACCCCTCAGATCACGTTGGCGGTGGGCGGCGAGTGGTGGCCGCCGACTCCTGTATTCTGTGGGCGACCGGCGTCTCCGATCTGATCTTGCAGCAGTCGTGGGAGGTGCGGACGGCCCGGGTGGTTAGAATGCGGAGCTGTAATCGCGGGATTTAGGGAGGGGTGGGCCGCGTGAGTTATGTGAGATTTGGATAAATGATATAAAAAAATAAGAAAATCTTGTCAACTCGTTTAGGGGTATAGGGGTTTAGGGTTATTAGGGTTTAGGGGTTTAGGGTTTAGGGTTTAGTGTTGACATGCAAGCCCGGAAATGCGTGTGTTAGAGATCGTACTTGCGTGTACATGTACTAATGATCCCAAACTTTCTTAATGGGATCCCATGACCACATAGAGAATGCATGCATAATGGTTTCCATGTGGGGCAAAATTTTGAATGTTGTTACGGTTTAGTGGGGGGGTTAGGGTTATCAGGGTTTAGGGTTTAAGGGTTTTAGGGTCGGCGGAACTATGTTTGTCTTACAGTGGACGTAGCACACACACCGGACATTGGTGGAGCGTTCGTCTACAATGGATTCCCTCCGTAGCATCGATCCGGTCCGTTGACTGGCTCGGCCGACAAACTTCGTCCCACATAGAGCATGCATCCATCCACTGGACCGGATCGATGTTGGGTTGGTTTCATACAGGTGAGGAACCCAGCTAGTGCTTTCGGGGTGTTGACATGCTAGGCCGGAAATGCGCGTGTCAGAGATCGTACTTGCGTGTATAATCCCAAACTTTCTTCATGGCATCCCATGACCCCATAGAGAATGCATGCATAATGGTTTCCATGTGGGGCAAAATTTTGAATGTTTTTACGGTTTAGTGGGGGGGTTAGGGTTATCAGTGTTTATGATTTTAGGGTTGACGGAACTATGTTTGTCTTACAGTGGACCTATCACACACACCGGACATAGGTCGAGCGTTGGTCTACAATGGAATCCCTCCGGTAGCATCGATCTGGCCCGTCGACTGGCTCGACCGACATACTTCGTGCCACATAGAGCATGCATCCATCCACTGAACCGGATCGATGTTGGGTTGGTTTACATGTACATGTACAGGGACCGGAAATGCGCGTGTCAGAGATCGTACTTGCGTGTACATGTACTAATGGTCCCAAACTTTCATCATGGCATCCCATGACCCCATAGAGAATTCATGCATAATGGTTTCCATGTGGGGCAAAATTTTGAATGTTTTTACGGTTTTGTGTGTGTGTGTGGTGGGGGGGGGGGGATGTTTAGGGTTCAGGGTACATGCCACATTGTTCACATTGTCCAATTAACACTTTGTATAGATTTCTTGGGTACAAAATGAACGAAATGATGCAACTAATCTGAACGTAACGTTTGGCATGTATCCAACCAAGTAGCCACTATTCCTCAAAAAATAACCAGTTAGCCACTAATTGCGCCAAACATATCACGTAATAAATGGGTTGACAATTATTTCTTGAAATTCGTGGAAGGAATTTATTGCTCTTCCTTTTTTAGAGAACAATAAGTTACAAATTTTATTTTGGAAACAAGAAATCAGTTTTCAATTTTATTTGTCCTTTCCAATAGATTTCAAATGAGCTTTTCCTTGGTCTGGTCATACAAGGCATTAAACACACATGACATTGCTTATATAGAAGCTGACTGAAATAATTTGTTAACAACTACTAACGACTGATGATCAACAAGTAAACAAATCCCACAACAATTATTGAAAAATAAAATCCCGCGGCCATCAGATTTGCGTGCTTCTTCAGATCGATCAACTGCCTTAAGTTCTGGTTGATCTTCTTCAATTCCACCTTGAGTTCCGCATCCGCCACCATCGGAGGAACATTGGCATAGCCCTTATTATCCACCGCTGATGGCAGATCTACCTCTAGGGTTGCCCCGTGCCTCAAATCAATGAAGCCATTCGTTTGAAGCCTCTCAACGTATTCATCCAGCCACTCAAAATGCTTGCATGTTTTCAGGTTCTGAAAAAGGGAAGGGAAACCCTAAATACCAATTCCGAGGAAATATAAATAAATCTGGGGTCAGAATTCATAGCAAAAAGACACAACAGAACATAGATTTAACCTTCCCCGCTTCTGGTTTGCTCTCGCATTTCACAAATTCCCGCCCATGGTTTCCATTCTTCTCCGATATGGTTGTCAAACGCTTCAGTTACGCGATGCGTGGGCAGTCGGGGCATCTGGTCATCGGTAGTGAACCATACCGCGGCCATGATGACGGAGAGGCCGAACTGGACATGGACATCTCTCGTCTCTCACCGTCTGCCGGCGATGGCAGGCTTCGTCGCTGGAGAAGAATAACAATTTGGTGGGGCAAGGGAAAGGGAGGCAATGGTGGGCCGCGGGTTGGCACGGGCACGGCGATGGCTCGGGCTTGTGTGATATGTGGTTGGACCCGCGGTCAGTGCACATGTTTTGGAAGCCCCGAAAAGATCGTGCTCCTTAAAAAAATTTGCATCAAAGCGCATTACTTCAAAATAACTAATTATCCCTACAATGACGGATATATACCTTCCCATTCTACCGCATATCAACCCTATCCTAACCACCCCCATCTACCTTGTTTCTCCTCACATAGCCGTCGCCGGGATCGCGCCATCGCTTCTGAAGCGACCACGCCGACGCCGGATTAAAAAGGTCTCGTCCACGGCTCCTCCCATCTTCGATTGCAGTGCTGATTATTTTTTCCATTGATTCGACCAAGAAGTCATTTCCGAAGAGATTAGAAAATACAGCCTTTGCCATAGTTGAGTAGTTCTGGTGTAATTGGAGTACAGGATGTCATGCAAGAGCTTTTTGATTGATCGTTTGTAGTAGTTGTTCGTACGAACTGGTTATGAATATATTTTCTCGGTGGTATTGTTAGGAATTAGTTGGATGAGGTTGCGGATACAATTTTCATACTATGGGTATATGTGTTGTTGTAGGGATCATGGTCTCAGAGGCGCATAACAACAATGCGGAGTACGACAAGTCTTTGCATGAAGCGCGCCGGGAGATCGACTTGAAGGTGCAAAAGGATCGCGCTGAGGTAGATAAGAAACTCAAAAAAGAACGTTGATACGTGGACAGGATGATAAAGGAGGAGCGTGAGGAGTTTTCCTGTAAGATGGCGAAGATGCGTCTTGAGATTGAAGAAAAGTATAAGCGGGACTGTGAGGACATGGAAAAAAAGTTTTTCCTTGGCTACAAGGAAATGCATCAAACGTTGCAGAAGGACCGGAAGCTTGTGGACAGTATTATACAGACAGAGCGAGTCAGGATGGATGCCTATGTGTTGCAGGCATGTTCGGATATGGACAGCAAGCTGCTACAGGAGCGGTCGGACATGGATTATAAGGCCATGCTGGAGAAGGTCCGTTTGGAAGGACATATGTTAGAAGCCCGTGCGATCTCACGGCCACCCCGACAACATGTCTTCAATTTTTCTCCCCCTGTAAGTATTTCGCACCGATTGTATATATTAAGGACCTTAGTATTCTATGATACAAACATCTTCAATTTGTGGCAACCTTATGTCGGCGATTGTATGTAGGCTAAGCATCATGAGACGGCACAGTCGCCATCCACTCGAGAAAGTGCGATAGAGTCACCCGTTTAATGCCACATCACTCCACCCCAACAACATATCTTCAATTCTCCCCTTGTAAGTACCTCCCAACGATGCCATACCCAAGATATGGTATGACCTTTTAAAATTTGTGTGTAAACCCACTGTCGACGTTTCATATGCAGGATAAGAAACGTGGGATGGCAGAGTCCCCAGTCACACCACATGAAGGATACATTCCACATAACAAGGTGAGAAGGTTTGAGATGGCACAGTCCCCAGTCACTCGAGATGAAGGATACATTCCACAAAAGCAGGTAACAACACCGCAATTTTGCTATGCACATAAAAATTTATGTTTGCCCCTTTACTCATTTAATGTATTAACTCTGATGTGAGATACTAGGTGCTGGTCATGGAATTTATTGTTAGTAGGGATGATGAGATGTCACATGTCCCGAGAGCATACTTTGATGAACACCCGGCAGAAGTCCGAATTTTTGAACCCCTCAAAGTGACCTACGATCTCATTATGAGTGAAATGAGAGATACATTTGGTTGCAAAATGGGAGCAGAACTGTACTACTTCTTACCCGAGTCTGCGTGGAAGCTGCCAGAAGGAATGTTCTTGATTGCAGGACCAGATGATGTAGAAAAAATGCTTTCTGATCTGAATGGCAGCAAGAAATGTCACCTGTACATTGTGTATAATAGAACTACGGGTCGTTATCCCGAGCATGACTTTGATCCAGAGGTTCAAATTTTACATGTTACATGCATCTAGTTTATGGCTACGTCATTTTTAAGTTCTTCCTAATACAATTCCTATGGTTTTCTACAGGAAGTGAGAATCCAAGAAATGGAGGGTCTTGCTAGAGAGTTGGCGGAGAAAGAACAAGAACAACTTCAGTTGTATGGTTACATTGATGTTAAAGAGAAAAAGATTGAAGCACATGGGTCGTCGCCAAGCCCGACGCAATCTCCAACGTCGCAACGCAAGAGGTCACTGGATTTTGGCAGTGCAGAAGACCATATGGAGCAGGCTCAATTGTTTTTCAACCAGTTTAAGCTTCAAACCAGGATTATTTTGTTGCAAACAAACATTTTTTTTTCTGTTTCACACTATGTTCGCAATTATGGTACAATTTATTCATGAGACAGTTCTTTGAACAATAATGCATGAGTTTTATGATCAATCATACAGTTGTTTCTGAGTTGTTTGTGAGATGGCATTGCATCTAAAGAAGTTTCCATCTATAAAACTTGTAAAAAATCATTGATGTTGTCTTTGTTGAAACTGTTTTTTCGTGCCTTTCATCTACACGTGTAATCATTATAGCCTACAAAACCATGCAACGTCGCAAAACAATTTCCAGTTGGCATGCATGCTTTTCATGTTGGTACAAGGGTTTCAAAAATTTTTTGGGTCCATTTCAAGCATGCCGAAAAAATCCGTCTTCCCAGATGGAACATCCCCTGCTACCCGAACGGCTAAGTTGAATGACACCAATTTTTTCCATCAAGCGTGCAAGCACACCCCCGTGGGCCGCGTGAAATCTGAGCTAACCCCAAAACTTGCTGGTTTTGACGTCAAATAAGATAGAAATATCAAGGGAAGAAGATAGAAATAGCAAGCAAAACACAGATAACCAACAACATATCAAATAGACGGGTAGAAATCATAACATAGTTCGGATAGATAAAGTTCACGGTAGAACCAACAACATGATTTGCTCTTAATAGAAATATTTAAAAGATAAAAAACTTGCCCTAACACGCTAAGGCAAGACAAGCTGACGAGACCGGGCCTTCACCACCATCTTCACTGCGCCTCCTCTCCAGTGCTCCTCTCCATCCCGTCCTCGCCGATGTAGTAGGGGAGGGTGTGCATACCGTCGCGGGTGGGGAAGACGCAGTCGAAGTTTGTGAAGATGTTGTGGGTTGTGAATGCGATGAATTCGCATCCACACCAAAACACCTTGCCGAGGAGGTAGTACGCATCAAATCTGTTGGTGAAGGTGACGGTGAGCCCTATCGGCGGAGACCAGGAGTTTGGACGCACTTCATCCAGTCGGAACATCACCGGCGAGCCCGCCGGGAGGTGGGCGAAGCCCGCACGGAGGAACCACTGGGCAAAGCCCCTTGCACCCCTCCAGCGTGAGAACGCCCACACGCGAAGCATGCTCTCCACGACGACGCCGGCCGGATACTGTCTCTCCGGCACGGTCGGTGGGAGCCGGTAGGTGGGGCCGTTGTACTGCATCCTCGCGGCTCGCTCAGAGAGTGCTCTGGGTTTGGGGAAGAAGAGAAGGGCGGCGCAAATGGATGTGTGCAGAAGGTGAGGGCTGGTGGTTTAAATAGGGAAAGGGGAAGGGAAGGGAACCGACCGCGCTTACGTTCAAACTAGCCGCGTCGAACGATCCATATGCCACTTTAATTGCCACGTTGAATAGATGCGGGTGGATCAAAAAAGTGTGAAACCAAGGTTTTAATTGCCACGTTGAATCGAAAAGTGTGAAAACAAGGTTTTAATCGCCTCGCTCGCATGCATGCACGTCCGCCACCCGCGCATGCAAACCCACGTCGCCGCCCTTCCCATGCATGCAGGCCTCAGGCGCAGACAACGAGATGGCCCAACGGTCCATCCAGCGACCCAGCAGGTGAGGCTGGCATGGGACGGCCCACCCGAATTAGGCCCAAGCGAGCTTCGCACCGGGCACATCCCAGGGGTGCAGGGAGTTTAGTCCGACCTCGCCGAGCGAGGGGAGCTAGCACCGGTTTATATAGCGCGCTGAGCTTTCCCTCTCAAGTTCCTTTCTAAAGCGGGTAGCACATTGCCTAACCGTCTCCGTCCCTGCCCTGTGGGGCCTACTTGCTACCTGTTTTCACAATCTGGCGGGCCTCTGCATCCTGGCCCAATAAATGATGGGGTTACTAGTCGTATGCAGGCCGTTGAATTGTGAAAGCGGGCAAGTAGGCGGGCTTTTTTTGCACCGGCCCGATTACTTTTGTACACTGGGGGTATACATGTATTGTACGTGGGCGATTCGTTTTCCCTTGTCACGTGCGGCGGTCGTGGGCGTGGGCGGCGGCGGTCGAGGGCTAGCCACGCGGCGCACGAAAACTTCCAAAAACGTCACATCCTATAAAGAGGGAGGGGAACCACCACCGGCCGCATCTCCCCCACCTTTTCCCCCAAATCGGCTCACCCCCTCTCTCCTTGCCGCATCGTCTCCCCCTCATCTCCATCGCCCCGCCACTGCACCTACTCGCTCAACTCCACCGCCTCCCTCTCTCCGGTGGGTTCTCTTAGGCTTCGATGGCGCAAGGTGGTGGCGCTGCCGCCACTGCGCACGGAGTTGCGGTCGAGGTCGCGAACACCGCGGTAGATGCCGTCCAAGAAGTGGCCGCCGTCGGCGGTGCGGGAGATGCTGCACCCGCAGTCGCTGGATCGGTCGCTGCGGCGGCGGATCTGGTGGAGCAGGGGTTGGTGGGCTCGGAATCCGTCGTGCCGGACCTGGTGGTGACGGCGTCTGGCGGCGCACTGGATGCAGGTGCGGAGGCGAGCGACAAGCAGGTGGTGGATGTGGTAATCCTTCTCGTTCCCCTCCTCTCTTAGTTGTAGTTGTTAAGCAGAAGATTTAGTAGATAGGGTTTTTTATTGTAGATTTGTGATTGAATGCGGCACCCCTTTCTGATTTGTGATTTAATGAGAGTTAGGTTTTTTATATTAGTATCTGGATTGCCTCATGTGCTCAGATTTTGTTATATGCTGTATATGTTGTTAGATTTGTTTTGCATATTCCCTCAGTGGGCCACGGCAGGGGCTGAGCCGCCACCCAGTGTATCTATTAAAGTTGATATTGTACAAATGAGGTTAAAATCCTACTTTGTTCATTTGATGTACCACTATGTACATTACATGAGCCAGATGAAGTAAATGCAATTACTTGTTGTCAACCAATGTACTACCTCCATTAATTGGCAGACCTGAGCACTCACAAAATTATTGTTGGTGCCCAGTCTGGCATTACAGTTTGAAGGACCACAGTCAGCATGATCTAAAATTTTAGCTTGACCAAGCTATCATTGTAGAATGCTTGACCTTTGGATAATTTTAGGTCAAAGTAACATTTTAGGTTATTAGAAGCACATTGCAGATTGCTTGACCTTTGTATACTATGTTATATGTAGTTAGTAGTATAATTGAATTAATTACTTGTATTGCAGAAAGAGGAAGCTGCTGGCAAAAGGAGGAAGCTGGACATCGCTGGGTTCGACGACCCGTCTGAGTCTGACGACGACGATGAGGTAACCCCAAGTTGTTTTTGGTGTGTTTATTAATCTGTGTGAGATGTTGTTCGTTGATGATGCCCTATATGAATGCCTCTAAATTGGAATGTTATATAGTTTATTCATTGATATCACAAAGTTGTGTTGTTTGGTCATTAATTAGCTCTAAATGGCATATTTGTGGTCTTTGATCATGAAACCTTATCTGAATGCACATAAATGGAAATATTGTGTTGTTTGTCCATTGAATTATTCTAAAATGGAAAGTTTTGTTGTACTTTCAATTAATTCCTCTAAAAGTTGTGTTGTTTGTGCATTAATTAGCTGTAAATGGGATATGTGTGATGTTTTTTCATGAAACCATATATGAATGCATATAAATGGAACTATTCTGTTGTTTGTCCATTAAAATCTTCTAAATGGAACTATTCTGTTGTTTGTGCATTAATTAGCTGTAAATGGGCTATTATGTTTGTTTGTTCATTAACGGGCAAGTAAATGGCAATTATTTGATGTTTGTTAATTACATTACTCTAAATGGGAAGTATGTATTTATGCAAATCATTTGTATGTGCAGTACAACTCTGGAGATGAGGTGGAAGAGTGCAACCACAAGTCCTTCATTGAGCATGAA
>NC_057799.1:7616985-7626477 GCF_018294505.1 Triticum aestivum | reverse complement strand
TATTGGTCCCGGTTAGTGCCACCAACCGGGACCAAAGGCCCTCCTGCTTGGGCTCGCCGCACCGGCCACGTGGAGGCCCATCTGTCTCGGTTCGTGTAAGAACCGGGACTAAGGGCTAGGGCATTAGTAACGACCCTTTAGTCCCGGTTCAACAACCGGGACAAAAGGCCCTTACATACCGGGACACATGACCCTTTTTCTACTAGTGTCTAGATGTGTCAAAACCTCCGGGAGATTATATAATGAATTTTTGCCGACCAAAATACGTATCGTGCAAGAAAACTGAGTCCGAAGAGCACATGAGGTGTCCACGAGGCTGGGGGCGCGCCCAGGGGGTAGGGCGTGCCCTCCACCCTCGTGGACGCCTCGTGTCCTTTTCGGACTACTTCTTATTTCCTATTTTCTTAAATATTCCAAAACGGAGAAAAATGCTATTAGAACTGTTTTGGAGTCGGGTTACTTACCGTACCACATACCTATTCCTTTTCGGAGTCTCAAACGTTGTAGAAAGTGTCCCTTATATATTCCTCCGGGGTTACGGTTTCAATAACATTGGTTTCAACATTTATTGGATTACCTGAGATATAGTGTTTGATTCTTTGACTGTTCACCACCTTCCGATTTGTGTCTTCTAAGTTGTTGATTTTTATGGCACCGGAACGATAGACCTCATCGATAACGTAAGAACCTTCCCATTTAGAGAGAAGTTATCCTGCAAAAAACCTTAAACGAGAGTTGTATAGCAAAACATAATCACCTACATTAAACTCACGCTATTGTATCCTTTTGTCATGCCATCTTTTGAGCTTTTCTTTAAACAATTTGGCATTCTCATAGGCCTGAGTTCTCCATTCATCAAGTGAGCTAATGTCAAATAACCTCTTCTCACCGACAAGTTTGAAATCATAATTGAGCTCTTTGATGGCCCAATATGCCTTATGTTCTAGTTCGAGAGGTAAGTGACATGCTTTTCCATAAACCATTTTATACGGAGACATACCCATAGGATTTTTATATGCAGTTCTATAGGCCCATAATGCATCATCAAGTTTCTTGGACCAATTCTTTGTAGATCTATTAACAGTCTTTTGCAAAATTAATTTGAGCTCTCTATTACTCAATTCTGCTTGACCACTAGATTGCGGGTGATAAGGAGATGCAATTCTATGATTAACATCATACTTAGCAAGCATTTTACGAAAAGCACCATGAATAAAATGTGAACCACCATCAGTCATTAAATATCTAGGGACTCCAAACCTTGGAAAAATAACTTCTTTAAGCATCTTAATAGAGGTGTTATGATCAGCACTACTAGTTGGAATAGCTTCTACCCACTTAGTAACGTAATCAACAGCAACTAAAATATGTGTATATCCATTAGAGGAAGGAAAAGGTCCCATATAATCAAAGCCCCAAACATCAAATGGTTCAATAACAAGTGAATAGTTCATAGGCATTTCTTGACGTCTGCTAATATTACCAATTGTTTGACATTCATCATAAGATAAGACAAACGTACGGGCATCTTTGAAGAGAGTAGGCCAATAAAAACCGGATTGCAATACCTTATGTGCAGTTCTATCTCCAGCGTGGTGTCCTCCATAAGCCTCGGAGTGACACTTGCGTAGGATTTGTTCCTGTTCATGCTCAGGTACACAACATCTAATAACACCATCTACCCCTTCTTTATAAAGGTGTGGGTCATCCCAGAACTAATGTCTTAAATCATAGAAAAACTTTTTCTTTTGTTGGTATGTGAAACTAGGTGGTATAAATTTAGCAACAATGTAATTAGCATAATCAGCATACCATGGAGCAGTACGAGAAGCTTTTATGATAGCTAATTGTTCATCAGGAAAGCTATCATCAATAGGTAGTGGGTCATCAAGAACATCTTCTAGCCTAGACAAGTTGTCTGCAATGGGGTTCTCAGCTCCTTTTCTATCAATAATATGCAAATCAAATTCTTGTACCAAGAGAACCCATCTAATAAGTCTAGGTTTAGCATCTTTCTTTTCCATAAGATATTTAATAGCAGCATGATCAGTGTGAATAGTTACTTTAGAATCAACAATATAAGGTCCGAATTTATCACAAGCAAACACAACTGCTAAAAATTCTTTTTCAGTAGTAGCATAGTTTCTCTAGGCATTGTCTAGAGTTTTACTAGCATATTGGATAACATTTAATTTCTTATAAACTCTTTGTCCTAGAACAGCACCTACAGCATAATCACTAGCATCACACATAATTTCAAAGGGTAAATTCCAATCAGGTGGCTGAACAATAGGTGCAGAAATCAAAGCTTTCTTAAGTATTTAAAATGCTTCTACACAATCATCGTCAAAGACAAAAGGAACATCTTTTTGTAAGAGATTAGTCAGAGGCCTAGAAATTTTAGAGAAGTCCTTAATGAACCTCCTATAAAAACCGGCATGACCAAGGAAACTTCTTGTACCTTTAATGTCCTTAGGACATGGCATCTTTTCAATAGCATCAACTTTAGATTTATCAACTTCAATACCTCTTTCAGAAATTTTATGCCCCAAGATAATGCCTTCATTAACCATAAAGTGGCACTTCTCCCAATTCAAGACAAGGTTAGTTTCTTCACATCTCTGCAAAACTCGATCAATGTTGCTTAAGCAATCACCAAAAGAAGTTCCGTAAACGGAGAAATCATCCATGAAAACCTCAACAATCTTTTCAAAAAAAAGGGAATATAGCCATCATGCATCTTTGAAAGGTAGCAGGTGCATTGCATAAACCAAAAGGCATACGTCTATAAGCAAAGGTACCGAAAGGACAAGTAAAAGTGGTCTTTTCTTGGTCCTCTTTTGACACAGGTATTTGAGAGAAACCAGAATAACCATCTAGAAAGCAAAAATGTGTATGTTTGGATAATCTTTCTAGCATTTGATCAATAAAAGGTAAAGGGTAATGACCTTTTTTAGTAGCTTTATTCAATTTGCGGAAATCAATTACCATTCTATAACCTGTGATAATTCTTTGTGGGATCAATTCATCTTTATCATTAGGAACAACAGTAATACCTCCCTTCTTAGGGACACAATGCAGATGACTTACCCACTGACTATCAGCAACAGGATAAATTAAACCTACCTCCAGAAGCTTTAGTATTTCTTTTCTTACCACTTCTTTCATCTTAGGATTTAACCGTCGTTGGTGATCAATGACCGGTTTAGCGTCTTTGTCCAATTTTATTTTGTGCTGGCATAGAGTGGGTCTAATGCCCTTAAGATCATCCAGAGTATAACCAATAGCAGCGCGGTGCTTCTTTAGAGTTTTCAATAATTTCTTTTCTTCCTGCTTTGAAAGGTTAGCACTAATAATAACAGGATATATCTTCTTTTCATCAAGATAAGCATATTTAAAAGTATCAGGTAATGGTTTAAGCTCAAACACGGGATCACCCTTGGGTGGAGGAGGATCCCCTAGAATTTCAATAGGCAAGTTGTGTTTCAAAACAGGTCCCTATTTAAAGAATACTTCATCTATTTCCCTTTCTTTCATTCATAAACATATCATTCTCATGGTCCAGCAAATATTGTTCTAAAGGATCGTTAGGAGGCACGGCAATAGAAGCAAGACCAATAATTTCATCTTTACTAGGCAATTCTTTATCATGAGACATATCCCCTAAACCAATAGACACTATATCCTTTTTGCAATCTATCCTAGCATTAACAGTATTCAAGAAGGGTCTACCAAATATAATAGGGCAAAAGTCATCTTGTGGGGAACCAAGAACAAGAAAATCAGTAGGATATTTAACTTTCCCACACAAGACTTCAACATCTCTAACAATCCAAACCGGTGAGATAGTATCTCTATTGGCAAGCTTAATTGTAATATCAATACCTTCTAACTCAGCAGGTGCAATATCATGCATAATTTCTTCATATAAAGAATGGGGTATTGCACTCGCACTAGCACCCATATCACATAAACCATGATAGCAATGATCTCCAATTTTAAAATAAATAACAGGCATGCCTACAACAGGTCTATGTTTATTTTTAGTATCGGGTCTAGCAATCCTAGCAGCTTCATCACAGAAGTAAATAACATGCCCATCAATATTATCGACCAAGAGATCTTTAACCATAGCAATACTAGGTTCAACTTTAATTTGCTCAGGAGGTGTATGTGTTCTAGTATTACTTTTACGAACCACAGTTAAGGCTTTAGCATGATCCTTTATTCTAACAGGGAAAGGTGGTTTCTCAATATATGCGGTAGGAACAATAGGATCAACATTATAAGTGATAGTCTTTTCTTCAACTTTAATAGGTTCAACTACCTTTACTTCAATGGGAGGATGATATTTAAACCACTTATCCTTATGGAGATCAACATGAGTAGCAAATGATTCACAGAAAGAAGCTACTATCTCAGAGTCAAGTCCATATTTAGTGCTAAATTCACGAAAAGCATCAGTATCCATAAAGAATTTAACACAATCAAACTTAGGTGTTATACCTGACTCCTTACCTTCGTCGAGATCCCAATCTTCAGAGTTGCGCTTAATTCTTTCCAATAAATCCCATTTGAATTCAATAGTCTTCATCATAAAAGAACCAGTACAAGAAGTATCGAGCATGGAGCGATTATTGAGAGAAAGCCGAGCATAAATTTTTTGAATAATAATTTCTCTTGAGAGCTCATGATTGGGGCATGAATATAAAATTGACCTAAGCCTCCCCCAAGCTCGAGCGATGCTTTCTCCTTCGCGAGGCCAAAAATTATATATATAATTACGATCGCGATGAACAAGATGCATAGGATAAAACTTATGATGAAATTTCAATTTCAATCGTTTGTAGTTCCATGATCCCATATCATCACATAGCCTAAACCATGTCAATGCCTCTCCCTTCAAAGATAAAGGGAAGACCTTCTTCTTGATAACATCCTCGGGCATACCTGCAAGCTTAAATAATCAACAAACTTCATCCACATAGATTAGGTGCAAGTCGGGATGCAATGTTCCATCTCCCGTAAAAGGATTAGCTAGCAGTTTCTCTATCATACCCGAAGGAATTTCAAAGTAAACATTTTCAGTAGGTTCAGTAGGTTGAGCACCAACTCTTTGCTCTACTGGTTGGGGTGAAGATACCCCGAACAAGCCCCTCAAAGGATTATGTTCCATAGTAACAAGTGACAGTAAATGTTAGCACACTATATAAAATTTTCCTTACCGAATTCCACCTACCAAAGGCGCTTCACTCCCCGGCAACGGCGCCAGAAAAGAGTCTTCACTCCCCGATAACAGATAGTTTTTGTGATAAGGTAATTTGTAACAGGTAACAAGTAACAAAAGTAAATAAGGTGCAGCAAGGTGGCCCAATCCTTTTTGTAGCAAAGGACAAGCCTGGACAAACTCTTATATAAAGGAAAACGCTCCTGAGGACACATGTGAATTATCGTCAAGCTAGTTTTCATCACGCTCATATGATTCGCGGTCGTTACGTTGATAATTTGATATGTGGGTGGACCGGTGCTTGGGTGCTGCCCTTTCTTGGACAAGCCTCCCACTTATGATTAACCCCTATTGCAAGCATCCGCAACTACAAAAGAAGTATTAAGGTAAACCTAACCATAGCATGAAACATATGGATCCAAATCAGCACCTTACGAAGCAATGCATAAACTAGGGTTTAAGCTTCTGTCACTCTAGCATCCCATCATCTACTTATTACTTCCCAATGCCTTCCTCTAGGCCCAAACAATGGTGAAGTGTCATGTAGTCGACGTTCACATAACACCACTAGAGGAAAGACAACATACATCTCATCAAAATATCGAACGAATACCAAATTCACATGACTACTTATAGCAAGACTTCTCCCATGTCCTCAGGAAGAAACGTAACTACTCACAAATCATATTCATGTTCATAATCAGACGGGTATTAATATGCATAAAGGATCTGAACATATGATCTTCCACCGAATAAACCAACTAGCATCAACTACAATGAGTAATCAACACTACTAGCAACCCACATGTACCAATCTGAGGTTTTGGACAAAGATTGGATACAAGAGATGAACTAGTGTTTGAAAGGAGATGGTGCTGGTGAAGATGTTGATGGAGATTGACCCCCTCCCAGTGAGAGGATCGATGGTGATGATTTCCCCCTCCCGGAGGGATGTTTCCCCGGCAGAATAGCTTCGCCGAAGCCCTAGATTGGTTCCGCAAGTTTCCGCCTCGTGGCGGCGGTGTTTCGTCCCGAAGCCTCTTCTTGATTTTTTCCAGGGTGCAAGGCTTCATATAGCAGAAGATGGGCACCGGAGGCCTGCCAGGGGGCCCACAAGGCAGGGGGGCGCGCCCCCACCCTCGTGGCCAGGGTGTGGGCCCCCTCTGGTGGATTCTTCCTCCAGTATTTTTTATATATTCCAAAACGTGCCTCCATGAAGTTTCTGGACTGTTGGAGTTGTGCAGAATAGGTTTCTAATTTTCGCTCCTTTTCCAGCCCAGAATTCCAGCTGCCGGCATTCTCCCTCTTCATGTAAACCTTGTAAAATAAGAGAGAAAAGGCATAAGTATTGTGATATAGTGTGTAATAACAGCCCATAATGCAATAAATATCGATATAAAAGCATGATGCAAAATGGACATATCAACTCCCCGAAGCTTAGACCAAGCTTGTCCTCAAGTGGAAGCCGATAACGAAAAATATGTCCACATGTTTAGAGATAGAGGTGTCGATAAAATAAAATACAGACATGAGGGCATCATGATCATTCTTATAACAGCAACATATATAAATATTGTCATATAATTTCTTATGCTAAAGTAACAATCTATTCACAATGTAAAGCATGAATCAGAAACTTCATTGAAAACTAAGAAACTATGATCTCGGTCATTGAGGCAATTGTAATTTATCATAACATCGGAAAGAGTCATTATAAGAGCTTTTCAGCAAGTCCACATACTCAACTATCATTTAGTTTTTCACAATTGCTAACACTCACGCAACACTTATGGGTATGGAGTTTTAATCGGACACAGAGAAAGATAGGGGCTTATTGTTTTGCCTCCCAACCATTTACCTCAAGGGTAATGTCAACAATAATAGCTCATGCTAACTTACATCCAATTGGATATATATATCAGGATCTTTCCAACACAATGTGCTTGCCAAAGGATAAAGTGTAAAAAGGAAAGGTGAAGATCACCATGACTCTTGTATAAAGTATAAGACAAAAGTAAAAGATAGGCCCTTCGCAGAGGGAAGCAGAGGTTGTCATGCGCTTTTATGGTTGGATGCACAAAATCTTAATGCAAAAGAACGTCACTTTATATTGCCACTTGTATTATGGACCTTTATTATGCAGTCTGTCGCTCTTATTTCTTCCACATCACAAGATCGTATAAAGCTTATTTTCTCCGCACTAATAAATCATATATATTTAGAGAGCAATTTTTATTGCATGCAACAATGACAACTTACTTGAAGGATCTTACTCAATCCATAGGTAGATATGGTGGACACCCTTGGCAATCCTGGGTTTAAGGATCTTACTCAATTTTTATTGCATACAACAATGACAACTTACTTGAAGTTTCCGCCTCATGGCGGCGGTGTTTCGTCCCGAAAGCTTCTTGATTTTTCCAGGGTGAAAGGCTTCATATAGCAGAAAATGGGCACCGGAGGCCTGCCAGGGGGCCCACAAGGCAGGGGGCGCGCTCAGGGGGGTAGGGCGCGCTCCCCACCCTCGTGGCCAGAGTCTGGGCCCCCTCTGGTGGATTCTTCCTCCAGTATTTTTTATATATTCCAAAACGTGCCTCTGTGAAGTTTCAGGACTTTTGGAGTTGTGCAGAATAGGTTTCTAATTTTTGCTCCTTTTTCAGTCCAGAATTCCACCTGTCGGCATTCTCCCTCTTCATGTAAACCTTGTAAAATAAGGGAGAAAAGGTATAAGTATTGTGACATAATGTGTAATAACAGCCCATAATGCAATAAATATCGATATAAAAACATGATGCAAAATGGACGTATCAGCAGGTGTGGTGCCAGCATCTCCAGTGGATCTTCCCCAAGGTCGCACCAGCTTAGAGCTAGATACGTGAGATAGGACCCATGGTTGAGAAATAAGGGGCAATTTAGTGCCCCATTCACTACCGGAAAACGGTCCTACCCCGACGGCCAAAACTATGCCTACGGCAGCCGTCGGCCTACTTGGAGCTATGCCGACAGCCTAGTCCTGGCCGTCGACTTATCCTGGCCGTCGGGCTACCCCGATCTACGCCGACGGCAGCCGTCGGCATAGAACGGCCGTCGACCTAGATGCAGACACGTCGACAGCAGCCGTCGGCGTAAATCAGCCGTTGGCATACTTGTGGGCCCGGCGACGCCGCCCGTGACCAGCGGCTAACGCCGTCAAACCTATGCCGACGGTCGGAACGGGCGACCGTCGGCATATCTCCGCATGCCACGTCACCGATCCGCGGCGTAGATATGCCGACGACAGCCGTCGGCATAGGCGCCACGTCACCGATCCGCGGCACGGCGCCCACCCAAAACCCTGCCGTCTCTATGTCGACGGCAATGCCGTCGGCATATCTCCGCATGCCACGTCACCGATCCGCGTCGTAGATATGCCGACGACAGCCGTCGGCATAGGCGCCACGTCACCGATCCGCGGCACGGCGCCCACCCAAAACCCTGCCGTCTCTATGCCGACGGCAATGCCGTCGGCATAGTTATTTTTTTATATGTGTTTTTTTACATTTGTTTTCTGCTTTTTTACATATGTTTTTATGCTTTTTTTATGTATTATATGAATATATATGTAGTTTGTAATTTTTTTCCATAGATTATGAATATATATATATAGTTTGTATTTTTTTCGAGCACATTAATAATGTGCCGTCACGTTCTTTTGAATATAGGTCCTTACATTTTATTAAAATAAAAAATAGCTATGCCGACAGAAGTTTTGTGGCGGCTGCAAACGCCCAGCACCCATCTCCGGAGTGTGACCCCCTCACGTCCGCGGTGTGCCCCCTCACGGACGGCGCCGCCGCCGGCATCTGGAGGGCGGAAACAGCCGCATCGGGTTTATACGGAGGGGATGTTGCTCCCAAGTGTTTCTATGGGATGACCTACCACAACCGGGTGGTGTTGTGGCATGTCCGAAGAGGCGGCACGCATCTCCGGGGCGTCGCCCCCCTAACGGACGGCGCCGCCGCCTGCACCTGGAGGGGGGAAACGCACGCATCGGGTCTTCACGGAGGGGATGTAGCAGTCGGTTTGGCCCGGATGTCGCTCCCAGGTGTCCCTCTCTGCTGACCTGGCAGAACCGGGTGGAGAGGTCTCTGGTCAAAGCCTGCCCGTGGGAAGTCAAAGGGCTAGATCTCGTGGTCAACCGCTCCAGGGTTAGGCGGGACGGGGGCCCTGGGGGAAGCAATGCCACCGGAGCGTCGCACGGGCCCCTCCTACATGCGGGGTGGTGT
>NC_057799.1:7615980-7616975 GCF_018294505.1 Triticum aestivum | reverse complement strand
GGCACGCGTCTCCGGTGCGTGGCCCCCCTCACGAACGGCGCCGCCGCCGGCACCCGGAGGGGGAAACGGACGCGTCGAGTCTACACGGAGTGGATGTAGCTGTGGGCCTGGCCCGGATGTTGCTCCAAAGTGTTCCTATGGGCCGACCTAACACAACCGGGTGGAGAGGTCCACTGGTCAAAGCCCGTCCGTGCAAAGTCAAAGGGCTAGATCCCGTGGTCAAACGCTACAGGGTTAGGCGGGACGGGGGCCCTCTGGGGGGTAGCAATGCCACCGGAGCGTCGTACCGGGCCCTCATACATGCGAGGTGGTGTTGTGGCATGTCCGAAGAGGCGGCACGCGTCTCCGGGTTGTGGCCCCCCTCACGGACGACAATGAAACGGTGGTAGACGTTCTGCGGTAACGATGCAGCGTGAATATTATTAAATACTTGGAGCGCGATAAAATCATGAGTTTTTTACACAACGTGGGCACATGTGCTATAGGACTGATGGTAATTTTTCATAATTTTTTGTGATGGAGAAGTATCTGAACACTTCCCTCTACGCGGATTGCTCTTCGCACGTCTACGACTGTGGTCGGCGGCCTCCGGGGGGTAGCATACCGTAAAATCTTGCGTAGGCGGCCTCTCACAAGTCTGGAAGTGTTGAGGTGGTTGCAAACGCCCAACACGCGTCTCCGGTGCGTGCCCCCCCCCCCTCACGGACGGCGCCGCCGCCGGCACCTGGAGGGGGGAAACGGACGCGTCGGGTCTACACGGAGTGGATGTAGCTGTGGGTTTGGCCCGGATGTTGCTCCCCGGTGTCCCTCTGGGCCGACCCGACACAACTGGGTGGAGAGGTCCACTGGTCAAAGCCCGTCCGTGCAAAGTCAAAGGGCTAGATCCCGTGGTCAAACGCTACAGGGTTAGGCGGGACGGGGGCCCTGGGGGGGGTAGCAATGCCACCGGAGCGTCGTACCGGGCCCTCATACATGTGGGGTGGTGTTGTGGCATG
>NC_057799.1:7615241-7615970 GCF_018294505.1 Triticum aestivum | reverse complement strand
GTCTCCGGTGCGTGGCCCCCCTCACGGACGGCAATGAAACGGTGGTAGACGTTCTGCGGTAACGATGCAGCGTGAATATTATTAAATACTTGGAGCGCGATAAAATCATGAGTTTTTTACACAACGTGGGCACATGTGCTATAGGACTGATGGTAATTTTTCATATTTTTTTGTGATGGAGAAGTATCTGAACACTTCCCTCTACGCGGATTGCTCTTCGCACGTCTACGACTGTGGCCGGCGGCCTTCGGGGGGTAGCATACCGTAAAATCTTGCGTAGGCGGCCTCTCACAAGTCTGGAAGTGTTGAGGCGGTTGCAAACGCCCAGCACGTGTCTCCGGTGCGTGCCCCCCCTCACGGACGGCGCCGCCGCCGGCACCCGGAGGGGGGAAACGGACGCGTCGGGTCTACACGGAGTGGATGTAGCTGTGGGCCTGGCCCGGATGTTGCTCCCCGGTATCCCTCTGGGCCGAGCCGACACAACCGGGTGGAGAGGTCCACTGGTCAAAGCCCGTCCGTGCAAAGTCAAAGGGCTAGATCCCGTGGTCAAACGCTACAGGGTTAGGCGGGACGGGGGCCCTGGGGGGGGTAGCAATGCCACCGGAGCGTCGTACCGGGCCCTCATACATGTGGGGTGGTGTTGTGGCATGTCCGAAGAGGCGGCACGCATCTCCAGTGCGTGGCCCCCCTCACGAACGGTGCCGCCGCCGGCACCCGGAGGGGGGAAAC
>NC_057799.1:7614147-7615231 GCF_018294505.1 Triticum aestivum | reverse complement strand
AAGAGGCGGCACGCATCTCCGGTGCGTGGCCCCCCTCACGAACGGCGCCGCCGCCGGCACCCGGAGGGGGGAAACGGACGCGTCGAGTCTACACGGAGTGGATGTAGCTGTGGGCCTGGCCCGGATGTTGCTCCAAAGTGTTCCTATGGGCCGACCTAACACAACCGGGTGGAGAGGTCCACTGGGCAAAGCCCGTCCGTGCAAAGTCAAAGGGCTAGATCCCGTGGTCAAACGCTACAGGGTTAGGCGGGACGGGGGCCCTGGGGGGTAGCAATGCCACCGGAGCGTCGCACCGGGCCCTCATACATGCGGGGTGGTGTTGTGGCATGTCCGAAGAGGCGGCACGCGTCTCCGGGTTGTGGCCCCCCTCACGGACGGCAATGAAACGGTGGTAGACGTTCTGCGGTAACGATGCAGCGTGAATATTATTAAATACTTGGAGCGCGATAAAATCATGAGTTTTTTACACAACATGGGCACATGTGCTATAGGACTGATGGTAATTTTTCATAATTTTTTGTGATGGAGAAGTATCTGAACACTTCCCTCTACGCGGATTGCTCTTCGCACGTCTACGACTGTGGCCGGACGCGCCTCCGGGGGGTAGCATACCGTAAAATCTTGCATAGGCGGCCTCCCACAAGTCTGGAAGTGTTGAGGCGGTTGCAAACGCCCAGCACGCGTCTCTGGGGTGTGCCCCCCCCCCCTCACGGACGGCGCCGCCGCCGGCACCTGGAGGGGGAAACGGACGCGTCGGGTCTACACGGAGTGGATGTAGCTGTGGATTTGGCCCGGATGTTGCTTCCCGGTGTCCCTCTGGGCCGACCCGACACAACCGGGTGGAGAGGTCCACTGGTCAAAGCCCGTCCGTGCAAAGTCAAAGGGCTAGATCCCGTGGTCAAACGCTACAGGGTTAGGCGGGACGGGGGCCCTGGGGGGTAGCAATGCCACCGGAGCGTCGAGCGGTTTCAAAAAATAAAATAAAAAATAAAAAATAAAAATTATATGAGAGGAGAGGGCCGGCCGAGCGGTTTCAAAAAATAAAAAATCTATATGAAATAATAATACATAAAAAGGAAAATTA
>NC_057799.1:7609104-7614137 GCF_018294505.1 Triticum aestivum | reverse complement strand
GCTGTGGGTTTGGCCCGGATGTTGCTCCCAGGTGTCCCTCTGTGCTGACATGGCACAACCGGGTGGAGAGGTCCACTGGTCAAAGCCCGCCCGTGGGAAGTCAAACGGCTAGATCTCGTGGTCAACCGCTCCAGAGTTAGGCGGGACGGGGGCCCTGGGGGGGGGGGGTAGCAATGCCACCCGATTGTCGCACCGGCCCCTCATACATGGGGGGTGGTGTTGTGGCATGTCCGAAGAGGCGGCACGCGTCTCCGGGGTGTGGCGCCCCTCACGGACGGCGATGACACAGTAGTAGACGTTCTGCGGTAACGGTGCGGCGTGAATATTATTAAATACTCGGATCGCGATAAAATCATGAGTTTTTTACTAGACGTGGGAACATGTGCTATAGGAACGATGGTAATGTTTCATAATTTTTGGTGATGGAGAAGTATCCGAAAAATTCCCTCTACCCTGATTGCCCTTCGCATGTCTACGACTGTGGCCGGCGGCCTCCGTGGGCTAGCATGCCGCCAATCTTGCGTACGCGGCTTCTCACAAGTCTGAAGGTGTTGTGGCGGTTGCAAACGCCCGGCACGCGTCTCCGGGGCGTGGCCTCCCAGCTCACGGACGGCGCCGTCGCTGGCACCTGAAGGGGGAAACGGACGCGTCGGGTCTACACGGAGGGGATGTAGCTATGGGTTTGGCCCGGATGTTGCTCCCAGGTGTTCCTCTGTACTGACCTGACACAACCGGGTGGAGAGGTCCACTGGTCAAAGCCCGCCCGTGGGAAGTCAAAGGGCTAGATCTCGTGGTCAACCGCTCCAGGGTTAGGCGGGACGGGGGCCATAGGGGGGTAGCAATGCCACCCGATTGTCGCACCGGCCCCTCATACATGGGGGGTGGTGTTGTGGCATGTCCGAAGAGGCGGCACGCGTCTCCGGGGTGTGGCCCCCCTCACGGACGGCGATGACACAGTAGTAGACGTTCTGCGGTAACGGTGCGGCGTGAATATTATTAAATACTCGGATCACGATAAAATCATGAGTTTTTTACAAGACGTGGGAACATGTGCTATAGGAACGATGGTAATTTTTCATAATTTTTTGTGATGGGGAAGTATCCGAACAATTCCCTCTACCCGGATTGCCCTTCGCATGTCTACGACTGCGGCCGGCGGCCACCGTGGGCTAGCATGCCGCCAATCTTGCGTACGCGGCTTCTCACAAGTCTGAAGGTGTTGTGGCGGTTGCAAACGCCGGGCACGCGTCTCCGGGGCGTGGCCTCCCAGCTCACGGACGGCGCCGTCGCCGGCACCTGAAGGGGGGAAACGGACGCGTCGGGTCTACACGGAGGGGATGTAGCTGTGGGTTTGGCCCGGATGTTGCTCCCAGGTGTCCCTCTGTGCTGACCTGACACAACCGGGTGGAGAGGTCCACTGGTCAAAGCCCTCTCGTGGGAAGTCAAAGGGCTAGATCTCGTGGTCAACCGCTCCAGGGTTAGGCGGGACGGGGGCCCTAGGGGGGTAGCAATGCCACCGGAGCGTGGCACCGGCCCCTCATACATGGGGGGTGGTGTTGTGGCATGTCCGAAGAGGCGGCACGCGTCTCCGGGGTGTGGCCCCCCTCACAGACGGCGATGACACAGTAGTAGACGTTCTGCGGTAACGGTGCGGTGTGAATATTATTAAATACTCGGATCGCGATAAAATCATGAGTTTTTTACAAGACGTGGGAACATGTGCTATAGGAACGATGGTAATTTTTCATAATTTTTGGTGATGGAGAAGTATCCGAACAATTCCCTCTACCCGGATTGCCCTTCGCGTGTCTACGACTGTGGCCGGCGGCCTCCGTGGGCAAGCATGCCGCCAATCTTGGGTACGCGGCTTCTCACAAGTCTGAAGGTGTTGTGGCGGTTGCAAACGCCCGACACGCGTCTCCGGGGCGTGGCCTCCCAGCTCACGGACGGCGCCATCGCCGGCACCTGAAGGGGGGAAACGGACACGTCGGGTCTACACGGAGGGGATGTAGCTGTGGGTTTGGCCCGGATGTTGCTCCCAGGTGTCCCTCTGTGCTGACCTGACACAACCGGGTGGAGAGGTCCACTGGTCAAAGCCCTCTCGTGGGAAGTCAAAGGGCTAGATCTCGTGGTCAACCGCTCCAGGGTTAGGCGGGACGGGGGCCCTAGGGGGGTAGCAATGCCACCGGAGCGTGGCACCGGCCCCTCATACATGGGGGGTGGTGTTGTGGCATGTCCGAAGAGGCGGCACGCGTCTCCGGGGTGTGGCCCCCCTCACGGACGGCGATGACACAGTAGTAGACGTTCTGCGGTAACGGTGCGGCGTGAATATTATTAAATACTCGGATCGCGATAAAATCATGAGTTTTTTACAAGACGTGGGAACATGTGCTATAGGAACGATGGTAATTTTTCATAATTTTTGGTGATGGAGAAGTATCCGAACAATTCCCTCTACCCGGATTGCCCTTCGCGTGTCTACGACTGTGGCCGGCGGCCTCCGTGGGCAAGCATGCCGCCAATCTTGGGTACGCGGCTTCTCACAAGTCTGAAGGTGTTGTGGCGGTTGCAAACGCCCGACACGCGTCTCCGGGGCGTGGCCTCCTAGCTTACGGACGGCGCTGTCGCTGGCACCTGAAGGGGGGAAACGGACGCGTCGGGTCTACACAGAGGGGATGTAGCTGTTGGTTTGGCCCGGATGTTGCTCCCAGGTGTCCCTCTGTGCTGACCTGACACAACCGGGTGGAGAGGTCCACTGGTCAAAGCCCTCCCGTGGGAAGTCAAAGGGCTAGATCTCGTGGTCAACCGCTCCAGGGTTAGGCGGGACGGGGGCCCTAGGGGGTAACAATGCCACCGGAGCGTGGCACCGGCCCCTCATACATGGGGGGTGGTGTTGTGGCATGTCCGAAGAGGCGGCACGCGTCTCCGGGGTGTGGCCCCCCTCACGGACGGCGATGACACAGTAGTAGACGTTCTGCGGTAACGGTGCGGCGTGAATATTATTAAATACTCGGATCAAGATAAAATCATGAGTTTTTTTACAAGACGTGGGAACATGTGCTATAGGATCGATGGTAATTTTTCACAATTTTTGGTGATGGAGAAGTATCCGAACAATTCCCTCTACCCGGATTGCCCATGGCATGTCTACGACTGTGGCCGGCGGCCTCCGTGGGCTAGCATGCGTCCAATCTTGCGTACGCGGCTTCTCACAAGTCTGAAGGTGTTGTGGCGGTTGCAAACGCCCGGCACGCGTCTCCGGGGCGTGGCCTCCCAGCTCACGGACGGCGCTGTCGCCGGCACCTGAAGGGGGAAACGGATGCGTCGGGTCTACACGGAGGGGATGTAGCTGTGGGTTTGGCCCGGATGTTGCTCCCAGGTGTCCCTCTGTGCTGACCTGACACAACCGGGTGGAGAGGTCCACTGGTCAAAGCCCGCCCGTGGAAAGTCAAAGGGCTAGATCTCTTGGTCAACCGCTCCAGGGTTAGGCGGGACGGGGGCCAGAGGGGGGTAGCAATGCCACCGGAGCGTCGCACCGGCCCCTCATACATGGGGGGTGGTGTTGTGGCATGTCCGAAGAGGCGGCACGCGTCTCCGGGGTGTGGCCCCCCTCACGGACGGCGATGACACAGTAGTAGACGTTCTGCGGTGACGGTGCGGCGTGAATATTATTAAATACTCGGATCGCGATAAAATCATGAGTTTTTTACAAGACGTTGGAACATGTACTATAGGATCGATGGTAATTTCTCATAATTTTTGGTGATGGAGAAGTATCCGAACAATTCCCTCTACCCGGATTGCCCTTCGCATGTCTACGTCTATGGCCGGTGGCCTCCGTGGGCTAGCATGCCGCCAATCTTGCGTACGCAGCTTCTCACAAGTCTGAAGGTGTTGTGGCGGTTGCAAACGCCCGGCACGCGTCTCCGGGGCGTGGCCTCCCAGCTCACGGACGGCGCCGTCGCCGGCACCTGAAGGGGGAAACGGACGCGTCGGGTCTACACGGAGGGGATGTAGCTATGGGTTTGGCCCGGATGTTGCTGCCAGGTGTCCCTCTGTGCTGACCTGACACAACCGGGTGGAGAGGTCCACTGGTCAAAGCGCGCCCGTGGGAAGTCAAAGGGCTAGATCTCGTGGTCAACCGCTCCGGGGTTAGGCGGGACGGGGGCCATAGGGGGGCAGCAATGCCACCGGAGTGTCGCACCGGCCCCTCATACATGGGGGGAGGTTAGACAGATTCTGAATCGAATCGGGGAGTGATTTGACCTTAGTTCGTCGTAAGCCGATGTAACGCAGATTGAATAAATTACCTATCAATGTCGGCACTTCACTTATTTCAGAGTCTTGAAGCTCAAGAACAGTAAGGTAGATTGATTCAGACAAAATCGAAGATAGCATGCCAGGAGAGGAAGACATTCCTCCAATTGACACTACAGTTCGAAGATGTGGAAGATCAACTTCCAGTGCAGTGTGGTCTTTCCATTCACATAATGACAGACGACGAACACCTTTATCCATCATTATCATTGTGTCGTGATCATTTGCTGAAGCGAATCTCTCATGTTTAGCAACTGAAATAGCCAGATGACGCACAATAGCATGTATCTTACAGGTTTCGACCCTGCCAAGCTCATCATTCTCCACAACTTCAAGCATATTGCAGCGGATCAATTCCATGAGATTTTCCTCAGCTACTATCTCTGCTGTTTTATTTCCTCTACACACCACAAGACCTTCTGAAACCCAGCACCGCACAAGGCTGTAACGTGACATGTGATGGTCTTCAGGGAACAGACTGCAGTACATGAAGCAGCATCTGAGGTCTTCTGAAAGGTCATTGAAGCTTAGATCTAAAACAACTCAGATATTATCATTGTTTGAGAACTCTCTTCGAAGCTGATTGTGCTTTTGAATCCAAATCTCTAATCATTGTCTTGAAGATAGCATGCTGCTAGTGGTAACAAGTGCTAGCGGCAGGCCATGACACATGTCAACTATAGAAGTAGCAACTGGGTAGACATGTAGATGATCTA
>NC_057799.1:7607684-7608831 GCF_018294505.1 Triticum aestivum | reverse complement strand
TAAGGGGCTCCAACTCTAGGCGCTAGGTCACCGCTCCTTCCTCTCCCTCCCCTTCATCGCCGCCGGTGGTGGGGTGGTGGCAAAGGCGGTGTGGCGTGGGGCGCCCTGGCACTGCGGCGACACCAATCTGTTTCATGACGGCCCAGATCTGGACTACGGCGGTGTGGCGGCCGGCTAGCGTCCTAATGGTGGCACTGCAATCACAACTATTCAAATTGAGATTGTGCCTAAAAGCTTGCAACTGCCTCAAAGAAAGAGGTTTAGACTGGGATGGCAATTTTACCCACGGGTACGGATACCCGCGTATACAGTACCTCCATGGGCAGGGTATAGGCACACTTTTATATTCACGGGTAGTACCCATACCCTACCCAGTCATGGATAGGGTACGAGTATAGCCTTGTAGCCGTGGGTATATCCATATCCTGCCCACTTGTGAACCAATGTTAAGTTATCATCCATTAATCATTAATTTGTCATTCGACTCGTCTACTCTCATTGACTTATGAGTATGTTAAATTTTGATAGTGGTCATGTACTCATCTACCTGTTATTAAGCAGAGATAATTGATTTTTTTGTCAGATGTCCTATCAAAGAGTGTAAAACTATGAACAAGTTGTGTACTATTTATTCTACTCGGCAGGTATCCAATGGGTATGGGTCCCCGTCGAGTATGGGTAAAATTTCATACCCATGGGTATGGGTACTGGTAGAATTTTATACCCACTAAATATATGGGTATGGGTATGGTATTGCCCTACCCTGCTCATACCCTGCCCATTGCCATCCTTTTACTAACCCATCCACAACCTCATCACCAATAGGTATAAACCTGATATTCAACAATTTGTCAGCATCCTTTCTCAAACAAAATGATAGTCTCTCTCTATATGATTTGTCCCGGCATGGAAAATAGGGTTTGCAGATAAGTACGCTGTACCAAGGTTACCACACCAAAGTGATGCTGCCTTTGGATGTTGAACAACCAATTCCATCAACAAGTTTTGAATCCAGATAACCTCAGCCCTAGCTTTAGCTAGGGCCTTATATTCAGCTTCTATGCTTGATCTAGATACAGTTATAACTATTATAGTATGGCAATTCCTGAGCATTTGATGAGAGTGATTTTCTGAGGGAACAATTCCT
>NC_057799.1:7606540-7607568 GCF_018294505.1 Triticum aestivum | reverse complement strand
TGGAAAACTGAATTTTTTTTATGAACATCAGTACACACACAAGCACTCAGATACATGCGCATACAATCATCCCTATGAACGCATACACGCACACCCTACCCATATGAGCACCTTCGAAAGACTGAGTCGGCATATCATCTTAAATTTTACGAAGTCACAATAGGCACCTCGTCGTCGACGGAAACGTCTCCTCCCACTGAATGCGCATCACCGAAAATCCTGAAATAAATGCGAGCACCAGGATTCGAACCCTGGTGGGCTGGGGATACCACAGTCCCTCTAACAATCCAACCACAGGTTGGTTCGCACGAAAACTGAGTTTTGCAGTACGGTTGCCTTTGCACATTATGTTTCACATCAACTAAATAACGAAACAACCCAACTCGTGCAGAGAATGACAACAGTTTCTTTTAAAAAAATTGCAAAACAGTAGCATCAAGTTGGCCCCAAGAGAAGAACCCAATGTCGAGCCATGGTGTACTGTTAAAGACCTCAATCTCATTCTCAATTACATTGATGCTCAAGCCAAAACAAGGATACAATTTAGACGCAAAGCTCTCCGTTAAAAACATAAGAACAAAGGAACGAGGAAAACCGGCAATCAACAAACGCATGCATGCACCTGCCATGCACTAGGTAACCGATGAGCCAGAACTGATCAGTTCATAGGTTACGAGTACGACGCAAGAGGGCGTTGGTGTCGGCGCTGAAGTGCCCGAACACTAGTAGAAAACAGGGCTTTGGTTCGACCAGAAAAGAGCATTAATCCCGGTTGCATTATGAACCGGGACTAATGTGAGCATTAGTCCCGATTCGAGCGGCTAGGGCACCGTACAGGCATTAGTCCCGGTTCAAATGGGACCTTTAGTCCCGGTTGGTGCCACGAACCGGGACTAAAGGGTGCGATGCCCATTGGTACCGGTTCGTGGCACCAACCGGTACTAAAGGTTAGACCTTTAGTCCCGGTTCGAGCCACCAACCGGTACTAATGGGGTTTGAGGCATTAGTACCGGTACATGGCACGAACC